>NC_090887.1:3324893-3342393 GCF_036669925.1 Montipora capricornis
CGCCGATTCCATCGGCGGCCATGGTCCAATTGTGTAGCATATCTAACAGGGCTAGTGTGGTGGAGGATTTAGGCACTGCTCCATATGGACATTCGTCCAGTATCTGCAGCACTGCTGGTTTGATATGCAAACTCACAACTAAATTCCCTAAAGCTGATTCCTATCAAGTTTTAAGGGACGGTACAAAACGTGGACACCCAATCTGGACCTCCTTAAAAATTAAAGAAAACAATTTGTAAATACCTGGTACAACGTAAGGGCTCTTGAAGTGTTGAAAACTTCGGTCTTTCTAAGATGTCTTAGTATTTTTATTTTGTACGCCAATTTTCCCACGGCTTGTGCCTCGGACAACTACCACTGATTACAACATTCCTAGTAATCCACACACACGCCAGAACTGTTTCATGTTACTTCCTTTATTGTACTGAGTGGTCATATCAATATGTTCAGTGATTATGTTATTACATTGGATGGCTTTCTCATTACTCTCGGTGCTTGTGTGAGTTGTGTCTTTATATTCGGTGCCGTTATCATTACCATTATCATATTGTTTGCTTTATTTTTTGGGGGTGTCCAGAAGGGGGCCGGGTTGGGGGTCCTCATTTTGTACCGTCCCAAATTTTTAAACAAGTCTTAAGTTTCTTGAACAATGAACAAAATTTCACCTAAGGAACCATTCACGTTCATTTACAACCTTTCCCAGATGTACCAAGTAAGATGTTATTTCACTTACCAAAAGCACTATCAAACATCATTTTCAAAAGTTCACCACACTGTTTCTCCCAACTGTACTCCTCAGCATAATCAATGCAAAGCTTCTTCGTGTCTTTTAGCCGAACATCCCTCCGCATTTTACGGACATTTTTAATTGCCTCGGCCCATTTTTCAGGATCTTCAGAATTTACTACACGACTTGAACCACCTGGCACATTCTGCAGAGCATCTCCCAAACCAGAATTTCCACTAACAAGAATAGGAAGACCTGCGGATAGTGCTTCAAGTGCAGCCAAACCAAAACCCTCAGTTCTTGAGGGCATTATACAAAGATCTACTTCACAAAACAATCTGCCTAGATACTCTCTGCTTTCCTTAAAAGAACGAACTGTTAGCTGTCTTCGTGCAATGCCATGCTGACACAACTTCGCTGCTACCTCCTCCTCTTTTCCAGGTGGTGCCCCGACAAAGGTCACTTCATAAGATGCCTCATTCAATTCAGAAATGGCTTTGGCTGCAATGTCGTATCCTTTTAAATCAAAATCTTCAGTGTCACCACGCCCAAAAACCAAAACACAAAATGTCCTTCCGTCTTCAGCTGCTTGCTTTACCGACGAAAATTCAGAAAAAATGCTGGGTGTGAGTACAAATACAGATTGTTCTCGGTGACGGAGATAGCGTGAGTAATCATCAGCCAACTTGGGACCAACTGCTACAACCTCGTCTGCCAACTCACACAACTCTATCTCTGCCTTGTGCTTTTCCTCTGCTTTTGAAATTGCATTTTCATATCCTTTGAATATCCCTAGGTCTTCAGGTGCTGTATGTAAAACTTGAACCCACCTACACGTTAGCTGCTTCTGAATGAGTTGCACTTGTCGTCCAAGTTTTAGCCCATGTCCAATCACATAATCCATCTCATGGTTTTCTGGTGCAGACAAAAGCCAATCAATGGGTTCAAATCCTATCAATTTTCGTGCTTGTACGAGGTTAACATTGTATTCCTTAGCAATTCTCAGATCGTCTTCACTGCACCGAGGAAGGTACATACTGACTTCCACATTCTGATGTTTTGCCAACTGAATGGCAAGCTCTCTGTTTATGGTCGACAAGCCTCCTTTTGTAGATTTCCATTCATCGCTCAGGAGAGTAACCTTAAGCTTCCTACTTGATGCTTGGCCTGAAATGCTTTCATGGTCTTTTTTCCTTTTTCTTTGTGCAGAAGATGAAGTGCCGGGGAAGGAGGGATCCTGAAATAGAAGTAAGCACAAGTTTAACTTAAATTAACTGCAGGATCCACAGATGCAGCCTTTTAATCCTAGTGCCACGATCAATGGACTTTTATTAACTTACTACCGAAACAGGTGCATGTAGATCAAGGGAAAAAAACTCGGTCCGTCCCTTGCAGTACGCACCTCAAACTCGGATAGGAAGAGTTATCTGTTCCTGATGAAGAATCACAAATTCAGTACAGAGACGCTCTAAGGATATACTTTCGTCAACTTGCGTGTTGGAGATTCGTTTCACAATGCCTTAAATCATATTTACACGACCAGTTTCAGGTACAACGTTCCGGAGCTGGACTAAGACTAAAACTGAAAGTACAATGGCAGCCAAAGTCAACTTTTGAAATAGTATCTTGCGAGCGGCGTGAAATTACCGGGATGAAATCTTACCCAACGTTACGATAATGGAGAATTGATCTTGAGGAGGCAACTGTTATTCAGTGAGGAGAGCTGTAATTTGTGTAAGTCTACAAGTGCAAGTGGAACAGAAACTAATATTTTTTTTGGTAGAATAAACGTGCTAAATTCTAGTGAATACTTTTTCACGGATTACAGGTAAAAGGGCAAATCACCTCCCGAAGACAAGAACGAGTTCGGCCTGATCGCCCTGATGCAAGGTTATCTGTAAACACCACCGAAGAAATCGTCACACTGCCAGTTCATCCATTTGCTTATACATCGCTATTATTGAGATCTTTTAATTAAAGACAAACAAGTTAAAATGGACAAAGAAAGGGAAAAAGTAAATAAGCTTCAGCGGGTACTGTATAGACTTGCAGCTATTTATGGTAGGCATCCAAGTGAGTGTTGACTAATCTAAACCAGCGTGTACGAACTTCCCTGCCGAGGTCACAATAGAGTTACCTGTCCGTATAAAGGTGGTCATGATTGCCTTTCGTCACAATTATGTCTGGATTTGAGCTAACATAAGGACGGAAGGATGCTGTGAATTCTGAGGACGGAGAAACTCGAGGTATTTATAGCAGAGGTGGTACCCAGACCCCATTGCCCTAAAATGACCTAAGGAGATCCAGGTTACAACTGTAACACTCCTCCCCCTATGGAGGTTAATAAATCCCTAATGGTTAAGAAGGCGACGAAGCTCTGTTTTTAAGTTATTGTAAGAGGAAAACGCCAGTATTGTCCTCAACATCAAATGCAGGATGCAATTCCCACTCTCCATATATCTGTTATCTGTTGAGGGGGAGGGGGGCAACGTCAATGTCAGGGGGGCGGGGGGGGGTTGGCGTGACTTAATCCCTCTACGCAATGTCAAGGAAGGAGCGGAGCAAGATTAGGAATAGTCTAAACTACTACAATCTGACCCGTTAGTCCACTCTGCACAGCTCTCTGCCTCTCTGGCAGAGGATCACCACACCTGAGGCAGGAAGGGGTCAAGCAAAATCAGAAGAGGGAGGGGCAGGGACCCTTGCTGGCTACACTTCTGGGCGGGAAACATTCGGAAAAGAACTGCTTTTAGGTGGACGTAGTACAGGAGGTACCGTATGGCACTCTCGATGCTTTAAGGCTTTAAACTTGTAAGACACTCTCGATGCTGCAGAAGTGTGGCTTGAGCGAAGAAGACGAAGCTGGTCGCCATGTCGTAAAAACCATTTACGGAAATTACCGTCCTGCTTGATGCGGTATATATTTCCTTGAAGACATCTAACAACTATGAAAGGACATAGCCAGCGGCTTTGTAACTTGCAGGGCAAACCAGGCCAAGAGGGACATGCATCGTTACAGAGTCTCCGACATGGAAGAGGGTGGAGGCCCCTTCGCTACCCGTGACTTTTCTTTGCTTTGATCGAAGTTCCCTACTGCATGGCCGCACCCGAATGGGCCTTCTTCAAATGCGATGAGACGGTTGATGCCCATTGTTGAACGATAGATGGGGACTTTGCTGGGTCAGGAGCAAGAACCAATCAGGGATCACAAATCCCATCTGTGCAAATTTCCCTAGGATCCCTATCATATCCTTGGTGAAACACCAGCAATGAATTTGTTTTAACTATGCCTAAATTTTATTTAGCCAAACTTAGAGACTCTGTGCATAGGTGTGTAGTTGTGGGTGTCTTACATGGCTGCATGTCACTAGGGATGAGCGAAATGTTAAAGTGAATCCTCAATGTTGACTGTCTCAGAATTTGGAGATATAACGGAAGAAATTCATGAAAACTCGAGGTTTGCGGACAACATTGAAATCCTGTCTCACACATGGAGCAACCTCTATAGCTAACTGGAAAATGCTGTAGAAGAAGGCCACGGCAGCTGGAAGTGAGGTTAACTAAGACAACTATTATAGTGGTTATTGGACAAGAGGACATGGGAAACTGTTAGTTTTGAATGGTGAGGACGTAGAATAAAGTAAAAACACTCGTATAAGAACCAAGATTTTTCCAACCTAGCCTAAATAGGTTCTTATAGAAATGGTATTTAGTGGGATTTTAAGCTACTTAGGCTCTTAAATAGGTTCTTAATTTGATAGGGGCACTAGCGATAAGCACGAATAACTACCACAGGGCATATGCGATATGGAATAGTTATAGTGCTGTATTAAATAATTATCTACAATACAGTTCAGGTGATAACTACACAGTAAATTTTTCTTTCCAAAGTACTAGCATGCATGTCTTTCAGGCTGCAGTGTCTTTGAATCTTACTGACTGAAACCTAGACTAAAAGTTTTGCTGCATTTTCATCTGTGCCTTCATTTATGTAAAAGAAAAACCTATTGCAAATTTTAGGCTAAATAGGTTCTTATGAAAAGGGGGAATAAAATGAAAATTTTAGCTTAACAGGTTCGTAAATTTTAGGATCTTATTCGAGCGTTTTTCTGTATGTCAGTACGTTTTATAGCAGCAGCAGCGGTTGAAGAAGTAGTAGTACATGTGGGAGTTGGAGAAGGAGAAGTAGACGTAGCAGTAGTGATAGTACCAGGGGGAGAGGGGGAGAGGGGGAGAGGGGGGGCGTGCTCCCCCATTCCCGACTTTTTCCGAAGGACATTTCAATAAATAAATGCCAAGGAAAATGCAGTAGTTAGTTGTTTATTTTACCAATCTGTAGAGTTTTCGGCAAGCTACAACACAAACAGGGGGTTTACAAGCAAAGGGTGAGACGTCGCAAACTCTGTTATAATAACATCGTCATAACCTTTCCTTCAAAAATAACCGGGAACTGGGCACTGGTGATAAAACAGCCACTGTGCAGGGGCTTAGACAGGAAATCGACTTGTCTGCATAGAGTGCTCGATATCGTTAGATAGAGCAGAAATAAATGATTTGGTTAAAAAGTTAAAACAAGACTAGATATTGCATCTCGCCAACACTGTTTCGTGAGTTGCCTCACTCATCAGGAGTTTGATACTAAATGTATATACAACAATCGATTGTTGTATATACATTTATATATTGTTGTATATACATTTAGTATCAAACTCCTGATGAGTGAGACATCTAACGAAACAGCGTTGTCGAGATGCAATATCTAGTCTTGTTTTAACTTTTCAACCAAATCATTTATATATAAATATATATATATAGAACCCTACCGGTGTTCAGAGGGACGTGGGTTCAAATCCCGCTCAGCGCAATTCTTCATGTTTTTCACAAATGAAGACAAGACACGTTTATAGAGAACACCTTCTTTAGGAAAGAACAAAAGAAAGAAAACATCTACACGTATATATATATTTGGAATCAACAAGGCTGGAAATCCAACGATGTAGTCACAAGCTAGTAGGATCCGAAGGATACACAACGCTTATATATATATATATATATATATATATATATATATATATATATATATATATATATACACATATATATACATATACATATACATATACATATATATATATAAGCGTTTTGTATCCTTCGGATCCTACATACATATATGTACATAATTATTGATTATTGATGTGTATGAAACAGCTGCACTGAAACCATAGCACGAACCCTCTAAACATTTCAAGAAACTTACAGTAGTTCCCCTTGACATTATTGAAGTCTCGGGAAGCCTTTACAAACAATCTTCAGAATCACCTTGGCTCCCTTCCATAACCTGTGGATAAGATTAATGAAACTACTTTAAATTTATCCATGTTACATCACATGAGTTCATATTATTTTGTTCTTCAAGCACCCTTAACGGGGTCTTCATGATAACTCAAGAGTCTTTCAATTTTATTCTGTTGTATGACATTGGTATGACAAATCAATTAGTTATGTGGGCAGACAGTATAGAGAGTTCATTCTGAAAAGGCTTAAGAGGGTTTTACCAATGATCACTGATTCAATACAGAAACAATAATATTGAAATATCCCTCAGAATAATGAAATCAAGAAGAATAATGTCATAAAATGTCATTACTGTTAGGTATTTTTCGAATACCATGGCTGATTGATGAAGAAACGTACGTGGCACAAACTCAGATGACAACTGAAATATTGCAAATATAAACACCACAAAATAAGAGAAAGCAAAGGTAAAGTCAGTTAAACATTATCAAGGCTCGAAATTGTAACCAATACAGTCGCATTTGTGACCAAAATATCTGGAGGAATCGCAAATTTGCGACTAAATTTTCATGTCTTGTTTGAAAAATTTGACCCGATTTTTTAAAACCTCAAGCGATGATTATCCGACCTGTTCCAAGGCTACAGAGTCAAGATATTTGACAAAATGTACGATTGATAGTTTGCATCTGACGTCACTCGACCATGTTGGTGTACAGAACGATGCAGTAAAATGTCTTTTGGGAATTTGACTGTATTATTAAGCAAAACTTGTGGTGACATTCTCTATTGTTTTGTACACCAACATGGCCGTGTCATCACGTAGATGCAAACCAAAAATACATTGTCAGTTGACGAATGGTGGAGACTTCGATTTCAAGGTGCACAGCCTGATCAAATGTGAATCAAAAGTTCAAGTTCTCGTTTTCCTAGGGAGTTAGTGAGTTTTATTCACCCTTTAGAGTTATGCGAGTTAGTGAGTTTTTGACCCATGGCACGTGGCATGTTCTCCTCAAATCGGAAATTGTATTTGAGTTGGGAGGTGCAACAACTTGTGTTATTGAGATTTGAAGCACGCAAGATGTTTGAAGAGCTGACTTCATTTCTTCTCTTTCCTGACCTTTCAAACTTCCCAGTAATCTTCAATATGAACCAATTATTGTTTTCAGTATCTTAAATGTTGACTTTTCAGTCACACAGCAAGCATGTGGCCTGTGGCCTGCATGCTTTCTGTGATGCACTGAGGTGCGAAGACTGGTCGCCTGTATTTAAGTGTAATGATGCGAATGAAAGTTTGACCAGATTCCTACATTCCTTTAATAAGATTAGTAATCGACATGCACCACTCAAATCGATCAAAATTAAAGGCAAGACTAATAAACCTTGGATAACCGGAGGTCTGCGGAAATCAATCAAACTTAGAAATTATTTGTATAAAAAATGGTTGACAACCCGTTGCATTAGTTATTATAATCAATATAAAATTTACCGTAATAAAATTGTGGCAATTAACAAACTTTCTCGCTCATTATATTATGGTCGGGTTTTTCAAGACTCTCGTAATACTAAGAAAATGTGGGATAACGTTAACCTAATAATTAATAAAAAGCGTCCATCTTCTCACATTGATAATTTACAAGTTGGTAATAAAAATCTACAGCAACCAGTTACGATATCAAATGCTATCAATACGTATTTTCGTAACATTCCAACTGAGCTTGCATCAAAACTTCCCACTACAAATCGCCGTTTCTCGCATTACATGAAGAGAAAAAAGGGTAAGTTTCACTTTAATAAAGTCAATGAAGTTGAAGTGTTCTTATTGCTAGAAAATATTGATACTAGGAAATCAATTGGGGTTGATAAGGTCCACCCTTTGCTGTTATCTTCCGGTTCGCTGGAAATATTTAAACCATTGACATATATTATAAACTTGACACTTGAACAAGGTATCTTTCCTGACAGTTTAAAAATTGCCAAAGTCATCCCGATTTTCAAACAAGGATCTCGTCTTTTGTGTAATAACTACCGGCCTATCTCAGTTCTTCCAGCTCTAAGTAAAATATATTTGAGGGATGCATTCTTAATCAATTAACGTTCTATTTTACTATTGAAAATATCTTGATACCTAACCAATACGGTTTTAGATCTGACAACACTACAACTGACTGTTTAGTAGATTTAATAGACGAGATAACATTAGCCCTTGATGAAGGATGTTATGCTGTATCCCTATTTTTAGATCTAAGTAAAGCTTTCGATACAGTCAATCACTCGATTCTGTTGTCTAAACTAAATTTTTATGGAATAAGAGATGTTGAAAACCAATGGTTTAGGTCCTATTTAATCAAAAGGAAGCAAAGAGTGTATGTTAATGGAGCTGAGTCTAGTCTTCTTTCCGTAAATTCAGGAGTGCCACAAGGGTCGATCTTGGGTCCTTTTCTTTTCTTAGTTTACATAAATGATATAGTTAATGCAACTAATTATTTTTCCTTAAGACTATTTGCCGATGATACCTCCTTGACTGCGACTGGTAGGGATCTCGATGCATTGCTACACCTAATAAACTCTGAATTACCCGCTATTTATGACTGGCTATGCTCAAATAAGCTAACTTTAAATTTAACTAAGACAAAATATATAGTATTCCAACCACGGCAAAAACTTAATTATAATTTATACACCCCTCTTAAACTAGCGGATCAGTATCTTGAACAGTCTCACAGTGTTAACTACTTAGGATTAATTATTGATTGTTCTCTATCATGGCACCATCATATCGATTATATTAGTAGTAAAATCAGTAAAAGCATAAATATTATTGCAAAATTAAAACGTCATGTACCCAACAAATCTTTAACAAGTATCTATTATGCACTTATATATCCTTATTTAACTTATGGCTGCGTATTGTGGGGTAATAACTACGAAGCTGCCATATCTCAAGTGGTAAAGCTGCAAAACAAAGCTTTAAGAATCATCAATGAGGTACCACTTCGTGAGCATATTACTCCCCATTATGTTAATCTTGGCCTAATTAAATTTCCTGATATTGTGAAGTTAAAAACTTGTCAACTATTTTATGATCTTATCGTAAATAACAAACCATCAAATCTTACTCTATCTGTTGTATCTGAGCAACATAATTATACTACTCGAAGCACATCCTTACAGTATCTAAATCCCAGTTCCTTTAGAACAAATATAAGGAAATTCTGCCCGACAATTATTGGATGTTATTATTGGAACGATATTCCTCTATTCATTCGTAGTTTGTCAAATAAACATCTATTTAAAAGATATCTTTTTCAGAATTATTTTGCTCAGTACTAACTACTGCACCCCTTAACTATGTGTTCCTCCTTTCCTTTCGCTTATTGTAATTATCTTTTATCTTAAAATAAAATGTAACTTAATTTAAAGGGCATCTAACTAGTTTACCTATATCGTTGCCCTTCTCCGTTTATTTCATGTAGTGAGCTTTTTAGACCTTGTAATTCTCTTAGTAAATGGGGAAATAAATAAATGAAAAAAAATGTGGCCTGTTGTAAATTAGCCAGTCAAACAGCACCCTTGCTTTTTTTAAACATAAGAGAATTTTCTTTTTAGGCAGAGTTTATTTACATGCATGAATTCACCTGTCAGTTTTTTACCAATTAGAGACGACATAGTTGAAGCGTGGCAAAATCCTTTTGAAAAACAAAATCAACAACTTCTTGAAGCCTACCAGAGGGAACTTCCCTTTATACAAAATTTAAGCTATCTCATTGAAAATGTTAAAAACCCAAGACAGTTTTTTTCATTCGCATCGTGTAGGAAGTCACAGGAATTCTTTGCTGAATCAGGGCTTACCTGCACGCAGATCGGACCAACTGTAGAATTTAGAGCCAGACAGGCCGACACATGCAAATTAGTTGGAATCTTTTGTACAACGGAACACACAAGAACAGGAGCTTTTGTCATTTAATGATATGCAAATAAGCGGCCCCTATATTCGATAATTTAGCCCAAAATGATATCCTCCGCACTGTTAACCATGAAGGACATCTTGACAACCATTTCAAGTCCATAAGATGCGCAGAAAACGTACCGATCAACTCCATAACATCACGAAATTCCGTATCATATGGTTTGGTGGAAAAGACGGGGCGCGAGGCACTCCGCGTCCTGTCTTTTCCACCAAGCCATAACGTATCATCATCTGCATTCAGGAAGTTACACGCGCGATTCACCCTAAAAATTTCATTGTGTCGTACGAATTTGCTATACCACATCAGAATCTTTTAAGGACATCAAACCGAAGAGGGGGGTTCTTCAAGTAATTCTGGGATGTAAAAATCAGCCTTACCTTCCTGTATAGTGGCAGTTAAAACCACCTTGTAAATATCACGCGAAGTTCATCAGACATCGAGCAGCATGAAAGTAGGAGTGGAAATCACGTTCGTGTCATATGCTAGTTATAAAGTCTATATGGAAGTCACGTGGTACCCTGAATTTTACTCTGTCTAAGGGCCTATTTACATGGAGGGAAGGTGCCCTGGCTGACCGATTTACCCGGCAAGGAGGGTTAATTAAAACATTGCCTGCCTTTACATGAAACTCATCAAAGCGGGATGGCTAGTGGGATATCTTTTGAGTACAATAAGATGCAATATTTTGAAAATATCCCTTACCTTCCCCTCCCCTCCCCCCCCCCCCCCATATATTGACACAGTATTGAAACTCAGATCTGAAAGTATTTCCTAAAGTGGACGGATGATTTTTCTTTGAGAACGGCAAGCTTTAAAGGTAAGGAGAATTTTCTACGTTATTTCTAGATCTTGCTTGGTTCTTGTGTGTTCCTCTATAAACATTATTGCATAGACCGAATACTGCAATCACCCTGTTTCTTGCGAGCCATCACGTGAGGACCCACAAGCCTTGGAGATTAGCGAAGTTGGTCATCTAAACTGACCTAATGCGCAATATAAAACAATGGAAGTGTTGATAACATCAGGTGGGTTCATACTAGCGGACTAAGGATACCTTAAATACACTTGAGCCCTACTTCAGATGTGAACGGCTTAAATCTCAGCTCAAGTAGCCTACTTTGTGGCCATGGTAACTTATTGCCTTCAAAGAAGCCGAAGTACACTCTCAAGTCTAGTTCAGACCATCCTTACCAGCTTACCTATCTGCTATCAAAACACATTCCGGAAACGGACGTCAATCAAGCATGTTGTGCGGCCTGACTAACGTTCCTTTTATAAGTTGATGGTTCAAGCATGCCTTATCAAATATTTGGTTGCGTGCCGGCACGCACTCGCCAGTTCGTTCCTTTTGTTCAGGGTGCCCGCTCCCGGTTTACAGATGATGAAAACTTTTTCTGTTATGCAAAGATTACATCTCTTTGTTACGTTTGAATAAGGTCTGGCGCGAGCCAGTACTTTCCAGGTTACGGCAAATTCCGTTTTGCTGTCCTTTAGGGACCAGATGTGTTTACTCAACTCCGTTGCGTTCCTTTTGTTCTCATTTCTAAATGAAGCCGTGTGGTTTCGGAAGTTGATGGTTCAAGCATGCCTTATCAAATATTTGGTTGCGTGCACATATATGGGGCTTACCGCGAACCAATTCAAAACAAGAGGCGAGAGAGGACCATCAGGCCCTTTCGAAACAGTTCTGTAGTGTTTTAATGTTTTAATTTTTCCTTTCCCACACAAGTAATTATATATATAATTATATATATATATATATATATATATATATATATATATATATATAACACAAATGAAGACAAGACACGTTCTATATTTCTTTAGGGAAGAACAAAAGAAAGAAAACATCTACACGTATTGGATGCTTGTGAAAGATTATATATATATATATATATTGTACATATTGTATACATTGTATACATATTGTATATTACGCTCACTGTTCATACAGTTTGAGCACTCTCTCGATTGGGTGGAGAGCCTCATAATAGGTGTTCACTATTGGCATAATGCTTCGCTCACTGATTGCAGTTTGAGCACTCTTGTGACTCCACAATGCAATCCAACAATGTGTAACCGTACATCATGTGCCCAAGTTCAGGAGTTGCCATAAAGCCATTATGGTGACAACCGGGAGGGCACATTGTATACATATATATATAACTAACTGCAGACAGTACTGTTTCGGCCTTCTGGGCCTCATCAGTGCAGTGTTGATGTCTGGGATGGAGGTTAAGCTTATAAAGCCACCCCAAATGTATATATATATATATATATATATATATATATATATATATATTGTACATAATTATTGATTATTGATGTGTGTGAAAGAGCTGCACTGAAACCATAGCACAAACCCTCTAAACATTTCAAGAAACTCACAGGAGTTCCTCTTGACATTATTGAAGTCTCGGGAAGCCTTTACAAACAATCTTCAGAATCACCTTGGCTCCATTCCATAATCTGTGGATAAGATTAATGAAACTACTTTAAATTTATCCATGTTACATCACATGAGTTCATATTATTTTGTTCTTCAAGCACCCTTAACGGGGTCTTCATGATAACTCAAGAGTCTTTCAATTTTATTCTGTTGTATGACATTGGTATGACAAATCAATTAGTTATGTGGGCAGACAGTATAGAGAGTTCATTCTGAAAAGGCTTAAGAGGGTTTTACCAATGATCACTGATTGAATACAGAAACAATAATATTGAAATATCCCTCAGAATAAGGAAATCAAGAAGAATAATGTCATAAAATGTCATTACTGTTAGGTATTTTTCGAATACCATGGCTGATTGATGAAGAAACGTACGTGGCACAAACTCAGATGACAAATAAAATATTGCAAATGTAAACACCACAATATAAGAGAAAGCAAAGGTAAAGTCAGTTAAACATTATCAAGGCTCGAAATTGTAACCAATACAGTCGCATTTGTGACTGAGTTTTTCCCATTTGCGACCAAAATATCTGGAAGAATCGCAAATTTGCGACTAAATTTTCATGTCTTGTTTGAAAAATTTGACCCGATTTTTTAAAACCTCAAGCCCTGATTATCCAACCTGTTCCAAGGCTACAGAGTCAAGATATTTGACAAAATGTACGATTGATGGTTTGCATCTGACGTCACTCGACCATGTTGGTGTACAGAACGATGCAGTAAAATGTCTTTTGGGAATTTGACTGTATTATTAAGCAAAACTTGTGGTGACATTTTCTAATTGTTTTGTCCACCAACATGGCCGTGTCATCACGTAGATGCAAACCAAAAATACAGTGTCAGTTGACGAATGGTGGAGACTTCGATTTCAAGGTGCACAGCCTGATGACTTGTGAGTCAAAAGTTCAAGTTGTCGTTTTCCTAGGTAGTTAGTGAGTTTTATTCACCCTTTAGAGTTATGCGAGTTAGTGAGTTTTTGACCCATGGCACGTGGCATGTTCTCCTCAAATCGGAAATTGTATTTGAGTTGGGAGGTGCAACAACTTGTGTTATTGAGATTTGAAGCTCGCAAGATGTTTGAAGAGCTGACTTCATTTCTTCTCTTTCCTGACCTTTCAAACTTCCCAGTAATCTTCAATATGAACCAATTATTGTTTTCAGTATCTTAAATGTTGACTTTTCAGTCACACAGCAAGCATGTGGCCTGTTGTAAATTAGCCAGTCAAACAGCACCCTTGCTTTTTTTAAACATAAGAGAATTTTCTATTTAAGCAGAGTTCATTTACATGCATGAATTCACCTGTCAGTTTTTTACCAATTAGAGACGACATAGTTGAAGCGTGGCAAAATGCTTTTGAAAAACAAAATCAACAACTTCTTGAAGCCTACCAGAGGGAACTTCCCTTTCTACAAAATTTAAGCTATCTCATTGAAAATGTTATAAAACATTTGGCTCACTTTTTGTGGAAGTTTTAAAACCCAAGACAGTTTTTTTCATTCGCATCGTGTAGGAAGTCACAGGAATTCTTTGCTGAATCAGGGCTTACCTGCACGCCGATCGACCAACTGTAGAATTTAGAGCCAGACAGGTCGACAAATGCAAATTAGTTGGAACCTTTTGTACAACGGAACACACAAGAACAGGAGCTTTTGTCATTTAATGATATGCAAATAAGTGGCCCCTATATTCGATAATTTAGCCCAAAATGATATCCTCCGCACTGTTAACCATGAAGAACATCTTGACAACCATTTCAATTCCAGACGATGCGCAGAAAACGTACCGATCAACTCCATAACATCACGAAATTCCGTATCATATGGTTTGGTGGAAAAGACGGGGCGCGAGGCACTCCGCGTCCTGTCTTTTCCACCAAGCCATAACGTATCATCATCTGCATTCAGGAAGTTACACGCGCGATTCACCCTAAAAATTTCATTGTGTCGTACGAATTTGCTATACCACATCAGAATCTTTTAAGGACATCAAACCGAAGAGGGGGGTTCTTCAAGTAATTCTGGGATGTAAAAATCAGCCTTACCTTCCTGTATAGTGGCAGTTAAAACCACCTTGTAAATATCACGCGAAGTTCATCAGACATCGAGCAGCATGAAAGTAGGAGTGGAAATCACGTTCGTGTCATATGCTAGTTATAAAGTCTATATGGAAGTCACGTGGTACCCTGAATTTTACCCTGTCTAAGGGCCTATTTACATGGAGGGAAGGAGCCCTGGCTGACCGAGTTACCCGGCAAGGAGGGTTAATTAAAACATTGCCTGCCTTTACATGAAACTCACCAAAGCGGGATGGCTAGTGGGCTATCTTTTGAGTACAATAAGGTGCAATATTTTGAAAATATCCCTTTCCCTCCCCCCCCCCCCCCCCCCCCTATTCCATATATTGACACAGTATTGAAACTCAGATCTGAAAGTATTTCATAAAGTGGACGGATGATTTTTCTTTGAGGACGGCAAGCTTTAAAGGTAAGGAGAATTTTCTATGTTATTTCTAGATCTTGCTTGGTTCTTGTGTGTTCCTCTACAAACGTTATTGCATAGACCGAATACTGCAATCACCCTGTTTCTTGCGAGCGATCAGTCGTCCCAAAAAATTGTGAATCAAACAAGTGTGTTGAATTGGCCATTGTGCCAAACATTTTGTGAATCGAACCAGTGTGTTCAAGCGGCCATTGTGCTAAGCATTTATCAGGCCAGCGGTAGCCCTGTGAAAGTAAACATTCGCGCCATTTGCGTGACTCAAGGCGGGCAATCAGGGTGCGTTTTCAGTGTACCCGAAATTTATAAAAAGTTGTAATTTTTTGACAGAACGTCAATTTGATATAAATTACAGTAATCCTAACAGGCGAAAAGTGGGCGGTCACGCCAGAAAAACCCGTTTTCCGATTCTTCGTTTCTTTTTTATTTATTTATTATTTTTTTTTATTGACTGCAATACATGCTAACACTACATGCTACTTACTCTAATAATAATACTAATAATACCTACGACTCAGTAATTATACTATTCACAATTTTAACATTATTTACAACAAAGTGCTGACCTTATCGCAATCTAATCACTACTTAAAACATGGTATTAACACTGTTTACAATGCAATATTTGCGCGGTTTACAATACTAATACTAATATAAATTACGGAACGCATAAAATACGATAAAGTTATATACAGGCAAGACATGCAATGTAATTACTAACTACAGGAACTGACTTACTGACTAACTAAAGGTATCCAGAAATTTACTCAGGTGAGAAATTTGGCCCACTTTTTGACAAAAGCAGAGGAATTATTCGTCATGATAGCGATATATTTTTCTACGTCGATTTTATCATGTACAAGAGTGATGAAATCCGCAAACTGCGGTCTTTTATCATCTAAGGCATTAGCATAAAGAAAGTATTTTCCAATTAAGATTAAGTGATTGAAGGTTAAACAAGATGACCAGTCGTCAAGCACTCCATATATTATTTCATCTTTAGAAAGACTAGATTTCTTTTCTGGAGAAATCGAATTAAACCAGGTAGTAAACTCAGACCAGAAAGATTTCGCAACATAACACGAAAAGAGTAGATGAGAAACCGTTTGTTCAACATTAATACAATATGGGCAGTAAGGGTATGGTTTTTTCTTCATTTTGTGTAAAATGGTATTTGTATATAGTATATTATGAATTATTTTGTACCGAAAAATGGATAGTTTCACTTCTTTCGTTACACGAAATGTCAAAGAGTAAACTCTTCGTCGCTTTTGTTCATCAAAAGCGCACTCTATTAATCTTTTTTCTGCAGTAGGTGGACACTGCTGTCGGCTAATCAGAGTATTGTACACTGTCTTGCACGTGAGCTTATCGATTGCTAGTTGAGTGCTTGTCAGGGCATGTTGATGCGCGTCTCTTTTTAGGCTTTTATTCCGTTGCTCGTCTCTTTTTATGCTTTTTTTTTTTCACTGATAAGGTATAGCCGACAGCAAGCTACGGTGGCGCAGAAAATTACATTTAATTTTAAATTTTTGCACAAACGCCTTAAGCGACAAAAAACTATTTCCTAAATCATTAACAAGGCAGGCAAGTTTACATATGCCGACTTGATTCCAGATTCGATAATAAACAGATGATTGGTTCATTCGTATAAAACGATTATTCCAAATTATTTGATTTAGAATGTCTTCTTTATCTTTAGGCGTTGTATAGTTTAATTCTTGCCAGTGTATTAATACAGCTCGATAGAATTTTGGTAAGTGTTCGTTGATACATAAATATTTGAGGTCGTAGTTGAAGTATCCTTGTGATCTGAGATCATAAACCTAATCTTGGATTCTCCCATAGAAACGCACCCCAAAAATTTCTACGTTAGCTGACGTCGCATGATTATTTATCTTAGTGTGCTTTGATAATGAAGCCAGTATATGACTCCGTAAGCTCGGTTTTTTCCCCTAGTTTTTGAAGAAAATCTTTCATTTGAAAAATAAAAATACTCAAGACGTTGTTGCTCAAGTGACGAGAATCATTGGTACTGAAAATGTTATTGCTTTGTGATTAAAATTGAAACTCAATACTGTATGAATGTTAAATCAATACTGTGTTTGCATAAATTAACAGCTTGAAAAGCTTAAGTTCACAAATGAATTTTGTTTCTTCTGAGGGCCGGATTCTTGTTTGAAGTGTCCATGACCTTGGGTAGTCTTTCATACACCGGACTAAAATGGCGGAGTAGAAAAGAACCATTGATATTCCGATTAGGCGTTGCTATTAGGTGTTGTTATGTTCGCTTTGTTCTTTTGTTTTATGGGCATTAATTAGTTCGGATCCGGTATATGAAATTCCAGCCATGAGCTTATTTCTGGTAATAGAAGCGATTACGCTGGATAGGCCATTCCCGAGTTCTCTTCTGTGATTTTGCGAAAGGGAGGCGGTGGTGTGAATTTCGGTCGCCTTATTGAATATTCGGGCTTTCAAAAATGGGTACATTTTTGGTCGAGCGAGGCTTCAACGCGATTTGGACGGTTTATGCGCGGAATTTGATTTCCTTAAAACTGACT
>NC_090887.1:3344893-3347393 GCF_036669925.1 Montipora capricornis
AATGTCAACAATAGTATCTTAAAAATAAAGCGCTGACTAACAGGGAGCCAATGAAGATGGATCAACAAACGAGTTGCATGGTCATATTTCTGTTTGCATAAAGTCAAGCGGGGAGCACAGTTCAGAACAGCTTGAAGTTTTGCAATGAGATATTTAGGAAGTCCGTATAGCAGTGCATTTTCATTATCCAAGCTACAGGAGACAAACGCATGGACCAAAATTTTGGTATTCTCCACGCTCAGATACTTTCGTATACGGGATATATTGCGGATATGAAAAAAGGATACTTATATATTTCCTCACGCAATGATCTTCTATTTTTGTGGCGTGATTCTGCTGATTTCACAGCAAATACCTTGGAAGATTCATATTAGTTGCAGCTGTGATCAACATGCGGAGAACTTCAGCATCCCCTTGAGCCCAGGATAAAATGTACTGACACATTTATTTCCATCAGATATTGGAAAAAGCCAAAAACAATTTGCGAGAAACGAAACTAGATAAAAACACTTAGAACGATGTAAGGCCCTGTTTACAAGCAGGTAGGGTAACCCTAGTGCTAGGGTTACCCTAGCAAAAGTTTTACCCTAGCACTCACACATTTCTTCTTTTTTTCAACGATGTGTTTACAAGGCAGCTAGGGTTACCCTGGCGCTAGGATAACCCTATCTGAGTGTTAGGGTTACCCTAGCGCTAGGAGCTGCTAGGGTAACCCTAGCTACCTTGTAAACGCTCTGCTAGGGACAACTCGCCTACCGGGACAACGTTTTAGAGGTTTCCATTGTGTTTGCGATGCTGGCGGTTACCAAGAACACAAAGTTGTCCCGGGTGGTAGGGTAACCCTACCTGTGAAATTTTGCTTGTAAACCTGGGCTATGTTTGACCCTCCTGCGAGGGTGACGCTAGCAGTAGGGTTACCCTACCTGCTTGTAAACAGGGCCTAAAAGGTCTTACAGTTATGTTAGCTCTAAATCCTTTTTTAAGCAACGCCAGCAAAAATCAGTTGCTCTTTGATGAAAGTCTCCTTTAAATCAAATGATTATATAGGATTCATTCTTCCACACTTTCACGAATAAGCTGCTTTAGTTATCACTTGATTATTACTTGTTGGCAAAGTGGTGAGAGCATTCGCCTCTCACAAGAGTGAATTAGATATAGAGGATATTACATGGCCGCGAGGGGATACGAATTTTATCTTCAAGTGCTGAAAGTGTCTCTCACGATTGAGCGAAGGGAACGAGTAAGAGATACTTTCAGCACGAGAAGATAAAATTCGTATCTCCAAGCGGCCATGTAATGTTCTGTTTATAATTATGTAGATATTGATGAAATGTCCAGATTTTTACTCATTTTCGAAATGATGAAAAAGTGGTCACCAACGGCTAAAACACGCATGCTGTGTAATATGAAACGAGATATGAAAGTAATGAAAAACAAATCATGATAATGTAAAATTTTGCAATAAAATATGTTATTGTAGTAGAGAATTCTATTAAAGCGCATTTTACTGGTTAATCGTGTTCGTTACCATGACGACACCTATATTCTCACATGTGAAAAATAGAAATGATATGTTCACTACACGCGGTGAAGATGATTTTTTAGTAAAAAAAATCCTGGTATTTCATCATTATCTATACAATAAAAGAGTGTTAATCTATCACTTTGCGGTCTTGCCCCAGCCCAGTCACAAATGGATTTATTATTAGATACACTTTGCGCGCGAAATAAACAAAGAGCCGCCAACTTTAACCAATCAGAAGAATCCATGTTACGCGTGACTGCTTCTGCCATGTTTTTTCAGAGACATGACAACTGACTCATTTGTGTCTGTGCTGGGGAGCCCACCCATGCCATAACAACACTTCGATCTAATTCACTCCTGCCTCTCACCAATGTGGCTTGGGTTCTATTCCCAGACTCGGCGTCATATGTGAGTTGAGTTTGTTGGTTCTCTACTCTGCACCGAGAGGAGGTTTTCTCCGGGTACTCCGGTTTTCCCCTCTCCTCAAAAAAACCAACATTTGTCTTGTCTTTTTTATCTACAGTGTCCCAAACAAGTGCCCTAGCGCTAGAAGAATTGATTCTTAAATAAAGTAAGTAAGTACTTCTCGAACCATTTTCGTTTTAAAGGGAAATTATCATAAATCGTTTCTGTTTGTTATGAAGACTTGAACCTTACCATGTCTGGGACTTATCAGCTCAAATCTCAGTCACCGCTAATGTGTTCAGTAAGCTCATAGTGAAAGGTGAGCATTTTTGTTATCTCCTCATATAAGACCTTCCACTACATTCCATGCTGCTTTTCGTCGACTTTATCTGGGTGATAAACACTGAGCGTTTTGACCAAGAGCTTCGAGTTATCTTTAGAATTTGTACCAAATGACTCCCATTTCTGCATTTCAGTCTTCACTTGGTGTTTTTTTTTCCAGGAAGGAAGTCTTGGAGGGTAGTTGAGAAAAAGGTGTTTTATAAACGGGATAGCTTCTTCTTTGTGAGC
>NC_090887.1:3352393-3359893 GCF_036669925.1 Montipora capricornis
CTACATTACTACTCAAGTTATTTAAAAAAATTCATCCCAGAATTATTAATGATCATCACCATCGTTTTCACCATTTTGATGTATGGCTGCGAAGCTTGGAAACTCATGAAAACAGAAGCAAAGAAGCTGGACGCTTTCCAATACAAATGCATGAAACGCATACTGAGAATTAGATGGCCACGGACCATCTCGCACCAACAAATCCAGGAGACCACAGGAGTGAACAGAACCAGTGATTAGATCAGACGCCGAAGATGGAATTGGATCGGGCATATATTGAGGAAGAACAGAGAGGAGCACTGTGTTACAGCATTGGAGCGGAGGCCAGAGGGGAGGAGGAGACCAGGTCGACCAAAAACAACATGGAGGAGAATGGTTGAGGACGAAAGACGAGTAGCTGGGTGGCAATCATGGACGACTGTCAGAGCTTTAGCAGCAAACCAAAGTGGATGGAAAGAGAATGTCAAAGCCTTATGTGCCTTATGGCACGAAGAGATATAGAGATAGAGATAGAGAGATCACCATCGTCATCATTCTCTTAAAGAACCTCAATATTCATTGAAAAACAGAACTATGTCAAATCTAAGAAGTTCTTTTTCAGTCTTCCACCAAGTCATGTCAAAGACAATTCATGGTTTGCATCTTACGTCACGGCTGCCATGTTGGTGTAAAGAACGATGTAGTAAAACGTCTTTTGGGAATTTGACTCCATCATTCTGCAAAACTTGTAGGGCCATTTTCTATTGTTTTGTACAGCAACATGGCCGACTCATCACGTGGATGCAAATCAGGGGGGCGATCCAGGATTTTCCTTAGGAGGGGGTGCACTACTAAGGAATGGCGTAGCTGACTGGTGACGTTTTTTTTTAAATGCAGAATACCAGTTGTATTAGAAAGGGGTTTCGCATTTCGCACCCCCTGCACCCTCCCCCTAGATCCACCCTGCAAACCAAGAACGTCAAACCCAATTAGTTTCAGTGGTGAAGAAAAAAGGTATGTTTAACAATGAGACTGTGCATGCTTGGTTGGCACATTTCTGTTTTGGGGCCCCGTTTTTCGAAAGTCTTGGTAAGTACCCGATAAGTTTTCGGGTGTTTCTCAAATCTCCAGTTAATTTGTATCCCGTTTTTTTCCCGATACCTTTCCCGGTAATTTACGGGAGCTTTCGAGCTCCCGTTAAGTTTACGGGTAACATCATTTTGTTACATCAAAACAAAATGGCTGCCGGACGCGGACATTTTTTAACGCAGTTTGTCGGCCAAGGACATACCGAGGGAGGCCTTTACTGAGCCATATGACCGATACGGAAGTCGTCAAGAGGAAGATTAAATAGGCTGGTAGAAAGGTGTATTGTAAAGAAGATCTAGAGAGAGACAACAATGCGCGGAGACTCAGGTAAACCAATACAGGCTCATAGTCAAGACGTACCCACCTACTTTCGGTGGCGAAAAACTAAAAATAATAATACATTAAACTACGATGGAATCGGCAATAAAGCCAGCCTCAAATAAAACACGCACTGCGGTTTGTTTTGGCGTGAGTCTCCTCTTTTCACATCTAAAAGATTCGTAGCACCTTAATGAAGGCAAGAACTGCAAAATTTTCAGCAAAAAACAAATGAAATGTTGTTTTAATTAAAGTTGACATCATGGCTTCGAACGCTATCTTTGTTTACATCGTAGCGGACGGTTTGGAAACTGGATGCTACAAGTTTCAACAGCCAATCAGACAAAAGTCTCCTTTGTTATTGTAATCTGAGAAGCGACAAGTATATTTTCAACTCCTCTTTTAATTTGTTATGTGTCTGAGCTGGAGCAAATATAAATAACTGATGGGCTTTTTGGGTAATTAATCTTCAAAAATAGTAAATTATTAGAAAAGCAACGAGCGGTTGGACTTACTTTGGGATGATGATACTGTATAAATATACAGTACTTACAGGAGCCCATTACTAGGAGCCTCCATATGCAGTAGATCCTAGAGTCAACCTTTGCGCGTATCATTCTATTTTTAGAACGAACCCTTGAGCATGAGACTGCATTTACATAAATTTACATCAATTTGCTCGATTTAAATACAGTTTTACTGCTTCATTTGTCTTCGTTAGACAATGACTTTACTCTGATTGGCCTTTTAAACTGAACAGTGCGTGCAGAGCCGAGGAACTCAAGGCGTTCTAAACATAGAAAGATACAGGCAAAGGTTGACTCATAAGGACGTGTATGAGAGAGGCAAGCTCCTACTCATGGGCTCCTGGTACTTACTAACAGCAATGTCTTACCTTGTGGTCGATCTGGATCCTTCAAAAAATAAAAAAATATACATATAAATTGGTAAAATGGGAAGACATCAATCAAACTGAAAAAGTGCAATAATTTTAGTTTTAAACATAACATTTTTTTCACAATTTTACCTTCGCTGGCAAAGTTTGGTATGTTCGATCCTTAGTGATGGACAATTTCCGGAAAAGTGCTTCACGTATTGAGCTACTTCTGAAACGTTTTCTCTCATGTCCACCCTCTTCTCCTAAGGATACGACAATTGCTCATTACGTATCTTATACTGCAATCAAGTATGCACTTAAAAATCGGTTAAAAATTAGTCACCACATACCTTTTCTGCCTGGCTTTCCATCACGGCTTTCAGAAGTTAAAGACAGAGCGTGATTGTCCTGTGCAGAATCTAAAAGGCTTTCAGTCGTACTGTTACTTGCTGCAACAATTCAAACAAAAATTCAAAGATTAATACTTTTTTTATGTTAACTTTAATTTGACTTAAGGGAGTGGCACTTGACTACAGAAAGACAATGGTTGCTAAGGATGGAGGCATGGATGGTTCTATGAAGTAACTTTCAATGGAAATCTGACATCACTTCAATCTGAGGGCCCTTGCGCAACTAGTTCCAGTCCTCCACTGTCCATATCAGTAAAAAGAAAAACAAAAAAATAAAAATTAAAAAAACGGGTAAAAGCTTCCAAGAAACGAATGGACAAGGCAGTTTTTTACCGGATGGAAAACGACCTATCATTTTTCGAAAACTGTAGCATGGAATTCCTATTTGACAAAGGTTGGATTTGAAATTAAGCATCGTTTTAGGCCTAATAAGTTATTGCTCCAAATCTCAGTCTTAATCTGAATCCTTATCTTAATCTCAATGAATTAGGAGCAAAAACGTTTTAGGCCTAATTAGGCCTAAAACGATATTTAATCTCAAATCCAACCTTTGTCGGTTAGTATTCAGAGTATGGTGGGGTCATACATGGTGTTTTAGTGTTTCGTTTGGCTGTTTCGGTGTTTCGTGGTTCAGTAATCCCCCTCGCCACGGCGGATGTTGCATCGCTTTACCCAATGTTGACACAAAGAAGGCGCAGTAGGTGAATAATTTCATTGGTCTTGACCAGTTCGCGTACCGCAAAGGCCTCAATACGACTATGGCTTTAATTAAGTGTCAACATGTTTGGCTGAAATGGCTTTATTCAGGCTTTGACTATGTTAGAATTTTTTCTTTCGACTTAAGCAAAGCTTTTGATTCGGTACCTCGTGATATTCTTTGTTCTAAGTTAAAGACACTTGATATTAATCCATATGTGACCAACCGGATTATTAGTTTTTTACAAGGCAGAAAACAAAGAGTTGTTGTTGATGGAATTGTTACGGATTATTTAAACATTAATAGAGGTGTCCCCTGGGGGACTGGATTTGGCACTATATTATTTGCTATCATGGTTAATGATATCAAGGTCATCGCACCAAATCAACATTTGTTTGTAAAATTTGCTGATGATTTAACTTTAAGTATTCCTGTAAAATCGGGTGATAGAGCGAGTTTCATTCGAGTGTGGTAAAACCAAAACCAAAGTAATTACTTTGGCCAATCAAAAAGGACGGAGACAATCCAGTAAACCAATCAAAACTCGAAGTAATTACACGTGGCCGACACAAATCGCGGGGTAATGTGCACGCGCGAGCCACTATTGGTTTTGGTTCCACCTCTGATTGGTTGAAAAAATGGCGCAAGAACTTTGAACCAAATCACTGAGTGAAGTAATGAAAAACCAAAGCAATTCGCTAATTACTTTCGACACTCAATTGAAAACCGCTCTAGCAATAGCAATTCAGCAGCTAATGAGTTTCCGAGTCTATTGTTGAATGGACAACTGTTAAACTTCAAGAAAAGTTGGGAGATGCATCTTAAATGCAAATCCACTAAGGGTAAATTACCAGTTCCTCTGACCTTTACAAAACGGAAACCCAGTCTGAAGATGCTGGGTGTAACATTTCAGTCCGATCCGTGTAACTGGGATTTACATCTAGACGATATCCTATCGAAAGCTAGCAGCCGTCTGTATATCTTACGTGTTTGTAAATTCTATGGATTACCGTTGGATCATCTTCATCTTCTTTTCATTAGTTTTATTTTACCTATATTTACATATGCTGTGGAAGTATGGGGCTGCGCGTATTATCATAAGTACTTAAGTCGTATTGACAGGCTGTTCAAAAGAGCTTTTAAGGTTGATTACTGTAATGAGCTCTTTTCCATTGAAAATACTATTGCCCTTAAAGACAAGAAATTATGGCACAAGATCACCGACAGTAATTCAACCACAGCTTTAGATGACCCCCTGCCACCAGAACGAACTATGGTTACGTTACGTAAGAGGCGTCACAACTATATCATCCTGTTTGTCAGAGCTGAGCGTTTCAAGAGAACGTTTGTAAATAGATACTTGTTCTCTAGTTAGTTACTTAGTTAATTAGTTGTCTGTATGACTTAATTTATATCATTGTAACTAAACACGTTTGTTGTTTAGAGCGTTTTAATGAAGACCATTATTATTATTATTATTATTATTATTATTATTATTATTATTATTGTTATTATTATTATTATTATTATTATTATTATTAAATGGTACAATAGCGAGCCATACATTTACAAGAATTAAACACACTCTTACAATACGATCGATCATTGCAACCTGGGCAAGTAGTGCCGGCCCATGAGGATTACATGCAAGAAAGTAGGTAGGCAGTGTACCTTCTAAAATAGTATACTGCCGGTTTGCTTACAATTTCTACCGCCTTTTTAGGTGTAAGTTGACCGGAGCAACTTTATTTACAACTGCACGCTTGAGTGATTGACAGCTTTATTACAGTCTCTTCTTTTAATTGTCAATTATTGTGGCGTGACATGTAACTGGATGTTCAACAGAAAGTGGGCAGCTACCAAGAAAAGGTTGGTTTTCGGGCGGGCGGTTTTTCTCTCCGCTATTCCCACTCCCCATCCCGTAATTTTGTGACCCGGCCCAGACCTACCCCACGCTCTTCCAATATGGTGACTCATGCGTGGTTCGTGGCGACAATGTTACGTGAGACTGTAGCAATAGATACAGTGAATCTGTCGGCCAAGTCTTGAAATGGCATATTTAATCTCAGCTTCATAAGCACCAAAACAAATTTTTGAAATTTGTTAACTTTTGAGTGCGGCGATTAACGTGAGATGCAACCTGTTCAAACACCACCATGAGAATTTCCTACGACGAAAGTCCAGTGTAAAATCGCACCCTTTCCTCTGACTTGAAAAACTCCCTGTCTGGAGTTTAATATCCACTTCTCTTTGGGATGAGGTCGTCGAACTCTTCTGGCTGAGTTTCCGCGTCCTTATCAGGTGCTTTAGATTCACTTGATTCCCTGTACAGATAATCAAACGCCTGTGTTTGGGTTTCAGCATCCACATCAGGCAATTCATGATTGCTTGCTTTCCTTTCGAGATGAGCAAGCCGCTTCTGTCTGAGTTTCACCACTAATGCCTGATGTGGAGGCCACATTCTCATCCTGGTGCGATTCAAGTGTTTCGCTTTCAAAGGCCGAGGAGGCGTCTTCAGGCTCCATCTCCACATTTGCTGCAGCAGCATACTCTTCTCAGGTACCCTCTGTGTTTTCAGAAAAATCGAGAAAAGCGATTGGTGTGCCGCTTGCATTAACACGCTTACCCTTCGAGTTCCTGTCGCACTGTTTCGACGCGCATTCGCTCTTTCAGGCCTTTCTTGTGCCACCCTCAGATTCCTCTCTCTGTATTCCTTTTTCCAGGTCCAGTGTTCGAATCCAGTCAACATTATGCTTGTCCCAATGCTTAGCAGGGCTATCTGACACAAAGTGGTGGCTACAAACTCGTTCACTTTGTAAGGGCCGATTTACACGGTACGACTTTGTCGCATGCGACAACGGCTTACGACAAGCCCACGACATGATTTACGATTGTTGTGTACGTCAGAAAAAATGTCGTAGCATTTTAAAACATGTTTTAAAACGCTGCGACAATCGTAAGTCATGTCGTAGACCTGTCGCGAGCTTGTCGCAAGCGACAAAATCGTATCGTGTAAATCGGCCCTAAGACATTTTTGTATCCGGTATCACCTCGACTAATCGCCGAATTCCACCTCTCTCGCCTTGTTGTCGTCAGTTCCTCCATCTGTTCACCTTGACTTTTAATGACAGAAGGAATACGAAACATTCCCACATGTATACGATCTTTATTGCCGGTTTTGGTTCCACAACCAACTACAATGCATAAAACCGTGACTGCGTCTCTTACTAGTTTCTGCTTTGTTTACATCCGAGGGACTCCAACCAGGCGGATGCCACACATCGTCACTTAAAGGTCACGAGGGTGAAAACCAAGAATTGACTAATGTGCATATGTGGGTTGAAATTTGATATGGAAGCAGTTTTCATAACGATGACAGCAATTCTTGCTGTTTAGTCATTCTGATGTGAAATAAAGTTAATTTGGAAAGCCAACAAAATTTCTTTAAACTTATCCACTGCGCATTTAGGTGGATTTCTACGTTCTTGACCAAATTTAGGCAACAATTATTTACAAGCAAGAAGCTATTTAAGAAGTAAATAGGTGTTTCGTTTCCAGACTGATAATTAGTTAGGGTGTTTAGGAATGACTACAAAAATTTGAGGAGGACAAACTCCTACCAAAGGCAACCCAGTTTACGCTCACGGAGCATCTAGTCTTGAACAAAAAACACTTTGTCTGTTTCACCCTAGAAACAATTCATGTTCATATAAACCCTTTCCCAAATGTATCAAGTAACAAGTCATTTCACTTACCAAAAACGCTATCAAGCATCCTTCTTACAAGTTCACCACACTGTTTCTCCCAACTGTACTCCTTAGCATACTGAATGCGAAGATGTTCCGTCTCTTTTAGCCGAACATCCCTCCGCTTTTTACGGACACTTTTAATTGCCTTGGCCCATTGTCTAGGATCTTCGGAATATAGTACACAGCTTGAACCATGTGGCACATGCTCCAGAGCATCTCCTAAACCAGAATTACCACTAACAAGAATAGGAAGACCTGCAGATAAAGCCTCAAGTGCAGCCAAACCAAAACCTTCAGTTCTTGATGGCATTATGCACAGATCTACTTCACAAAACAATCTGACTAGATCCTCTCTGCTTTCCTTAAAAGAGCGAACTGTCA
>NC_090887.1:3372393-3382393 GCF_036669925.1 Montipora capricornis
TCGGCGGCATTTCTACCATTTCTATCGGCCCCCTTTGCTCGCCATTTCCCCGCTTTTCGGTAGAGAGAAACAGCCAGATCAATAAAATACGTCTGCCACGGAGGCATCTTTAGTGAATTCTGTTGCGATGTTTTTAACCGTTTTATTTCCTTCATAAGATGCGTGGGCAAATCATCTTAAGTGTGGGCGAAACCTTTTCGTTGTGGGCGAATCACCTTGTGGGCGAAACCACTGTAATTTGCCTTCAAGAGTGTCGCGTAAATTAAATGCATGATTCACGCCGTGCAATTTTATTGCATTGTATGAATTTCTAAAGCATATCGCATTATTTTAAGAACATCAAACAGAAGTGGGCATTCTGAAAGTAATTCTTGGATGTAAAAATCAGTCTTACCTTCTTGCATACTAGTGGTTAAAACGACCTTGTGAATTGTCACGCGAAATTTATCTGCAAGGCGGAAGCAATCGCCGGCGAGGCCTTGAGCGCCAGTGAATACGATAAGTAACTCTGAGTCTTCATCATCCGACGAGTTCGTTCCTTGGTACGATGATAACTCAGGCTATGATAAAGGACAGCAAATTGAGGCGATCAGTGTAAAAATCAGAGAGCAAAGCAAGGACAAATGCAAAATGCTAGCCTGCGTAGCAAGAGTTCCTGTTCGAAACAATTTTCCTAAAACTGGCCGCGCGAAAGTTGGGGCAAGAAAGTGAGAGAACGATCTACTATGGTTGAAACGTCACCAACCATATGACACCCCCGATATCGAGCCCCGACCTTTGATATCAGGCCCCTAAAACACAATATCAGGCCCCAACAAACAGCATGATTCACCGGTCATATTTAACCCTTTTTGCCCTCCATACAATCAGTAAAAGTCACGAACATTTCAATGATCAACAAAATAAAAACGAATTCTTAATCCCAAAGCGGCTGTGTTTTATTCTTTCTCAGCAAGTCAGATATGAGGCCTTCCCAGGGGAGTTCTGATGTTGCCTTGTCGCTCATTTTCAAGCCCACCTGTCGCCTGTTTGGCTAGAGACAAATGTCGCTGTTGAGTTTTCGCTAGAATACAAATGTTCCCTAAACGCGCTCAATTTTTGCGTCTTGTAATTTTGTTTAATTTGTATCGATCATTAAATGGTTAAGAGTGAAATTAGGGAATATACCACTGTCACTGTCGCTTTTTCACTAGAATACAAATGTTCCCCAACCGCGCTTAATTTTTGTGTCCTGTAATTTTGTTTAATTTGTAACGATAATCAAATGGTGACAAGTGAAATTATGGAATAAAAAGGCTGGAGAAATTATTTGACTTTAGACAAAACACGCGTGAAATTATTCCCTAATTTCACGAATATATTTGATTAGCTATTAATTAATATCATGGGTGACAAATTACGTTCATAAGACGTAATTTTGCCACTGTAGGAAAAGTTGCCATGGCAACATTGTAATTTCACATGTGAAATCATAAATTAACGCTGAAACTTCGCGCTAAAAATAAGGAGTAATTTGACACCCATGTTAATAAAAGAGTAAGGCCTAGTTCAAACGTCAAGGTTTTCATGTACTCAAATGTAACGAACCTAATTAATTCAATAAGAGTGCATGAAAAGATCGATGTTTGAATCAATTAAGTTCGACCCATCTAACCTGGGTCGACCCAAGAATTACGTTCGAGTGGTCTACATGGGAAAATCGACTGTGGAGCGACTTTGATTCAAACGTCGAACTATAAAAAACACTGACATACATGGTAAAGAAATCAATCACATACAAAGCGATTACCCTTTCGAATAGCTTGGATAACTCGAAAGGTCAAAATGTGACACTAGCCACAAGGTAGTGATAGGTCTCTGAAGTCTTCACCTTAGTGGGAGGACGAGCTTTAGCTTTCACTTTTGCACACTTCAACATCTCAATTAGCATTTTTTTAAAATGTCGTGTTAAAATAAATGTTACTAATTTTGTTGTTGTTGTCCCGTAGGGAAGCCTAGTTTTGTACGGGAGCAGTAACAAAGGATAGGAAGCTACACTGCAGTGAAACTAAAGAATGGGATACCACCTGCTGTGAGCCACGTGAACTAATCAGTCTGTGGAATGGTGGATATGGTTTGGTTGGTTGGTTGGGGAAGGGTGGGGAAGGGGGGAGGGGGGTGGATTTCACATGGTAGATCTCAGTGGACCTGAAATTTTGAAGATGAGTCTCCGATTACTTGAAAACTTATCAACTCTTAACCAATGTCATTGGTTAAATCCCCCAACAATAGTTCTAAACTAACCGAGGGTTGCTCAAACGCCGGATAGTTTAACAATGGTGGGGCATTCTAGCTAGTTAAGTTGCTAACCACTGCTTTGAATGACCTGTTTCAAAATCAGAGAAACAACATGGCGGTCGAGTTGTTTTGTCAGTGGTGTGCAACCGAGGCACAAAAGAATTTGTAAACGAAATTTAAGTCTGCAACTGAAATGGACTCTCTGAGGCTGTCATAAAGTCACAGTAGTAATGTACTACATTCCCAAGGCAATTGCCTTGGAGAAAGTAATACATCACTACTAATCATCTAATGGTACAATTTTACGAAATAATTTTATGGAAACCATACTATTTTTATAATTTTATGGTTACCATTTTTTAAAATGTAGCGAGCGGCAGCGCAGAAAGCTTGAAAGCTTTTGAGTAGGGGATGGCGAGCGTTAGAATTCTCTGCGCGCAGCGAAGGGAAGAGGAGCGAAGCGACGATGGAGCGCGCATATTTTGATGGTTTCACAGCATTTTTCAATTCATTGGAAATCTCTCTGTTTTTGTTTTTTGGAAATCACTCTTTGGAAACCTATATTATTTTATAATTTTATGGAAACTATATTATTTTGTAATTCTATGGAAAAGTATACGTTTTTCAAAACATGAAGTGCGCTTAATTATTCACATCATTAAATGGAACAGGAAAGAATCACAATAGCGTGGCATTATTGAAAATAAAGAATGGGGGGTTCCCCATGAAAACAATCTCGTAAATATTACACGACGCCACAAGCGAAGCATCGCTTCATACATTTATCGTGTATAAATAAAGATTATTGATTGATTGATTGATATGTACTAATAAGATAGTTTTCTCAGTAAAGTTTGTTAGCAAAGTTTGTCAGCAAAGTTGAAATGCGTTTAAATATTTACTTTCTCGGAAAAACAGGAAGTCTATGATGTCATACCACAGGGACTTTCCCAATGAGTCATCAATTTAGTGGAGCCATAAAATATACTGTGCTTGCTTTACTTGTATGTAGACCGGCAGAGCAATGCCGTGACGTCATATGTAATTGATTATTTTAAAAGCCATCATGAGACAGCACTACCTAATCTTGTACCCAGATCTCCCACGGTCATACGGAACAGAGTGAGACTTGGGTACGAGATTAAGCACTTAACGCCACAGCTGTGGCGTGGCGTCATGACTTTGCTTTGTTAATAACCGTACGGTACTAATGCAGTCTTCGTTGACTGATTTGATTCGTTGACTTATTTGATTTGAGTACTTTTTCACAATATTTGTTAACCGTTTCTTTTTTCTTTCGAGTGATCTTGTTTTCATTTACGATTGTTATATCTCTTATTATTTTCTTTACGATTGTAGTCTACCCTACCCGGGTTGGCTCAGTTGTATGGTCGAGCATTGGACTGCAGTGCGGGACGGGTCGCGGGACCAACACTCAGGATCTGAGCAGAAAGTGCTGCCTTCGTAATGACATCTGCAAATGGTTAGACTCTCTAGTGCTCTCGGATAAGGACTAGAAGCAACTCCAAAAAGGAGGGCATGGAGTTCTCAGTTTTATGACATGTCTTCTGGGGTATAGCTACAAGGTCATAAATTACAAAGCTAGTGCAGGAACCCATGACCCGGAGCCTACAACTCTACTGTGTTCGTGTAACGGCGTTTTCACAGACCGATTTATTTTTATATTGAATTTCCCGCGAATGAGACTCCTACAGGAGCCCGATGACCAATTACAAGAAATTAAGCTGACGTCATAGGGTCACCGAACCGGAACTGCCTTTGTTTTTTCCGGAAAAGATAGTCTAAAAATAGATCGGTCTGTAAAAATGCCGTTACATAGGCCCAGTATGGGAGCTGTAGGCTCCGGGTCATGGGTTCCTGTCTGGTGGCTATTCGTACGGGACCCGTACACCCCGACCTATATTTGCTATCCATACCGCAGTCTTCAAAAAACGGCGATTATTACAGGTTCTAACCCTCACATTGAGCGACATAGCCACGCCATTATTGCAAGCTAACCGTTTAAAAATGGCTGCTTAGACTTAAATACTATTCACCAACGCTATTTGAAATGGGTGCTTAAACTTAAATGTGAGAAACACAAGCCTGGTCAGATGGCCACTGATATCGAACAAAGGAGGTATTTCGTAAAATTGAACAGTCATCAATGCCGTTGTTTGATAAGTGAACAGAGCCTCGAGAAAATGCCTTTTGTTTGGGACTGAATTTTAATATAGAGGGATATTATACCAACTGGCCGCCCTTTTAGTTTTTATTATATAGGCAAACTGGTCCGAGATGAAAAGGAGAATTATGATTGCTTCTCTGAGCTGTGCGAAGTTTGCAATACGGACCGCTAAGATGGATTGGTCACAAAGCAGCGTATTTATAGGTTGCCAAACTGTTCCCATTTTCTGTTTCCATTTTCTCGGACATAAGAAGACAAACGCGAGAAATGTTTTTTATTTTAGTCATATCGGAGTTCCACAACGAATTTTACTTTCCAGAACCGTTAACAGAGGCGGGCGAAGAGGCAAGTCTCAAGGAACAGAAAACCCTGTTCGATCCGTATTGGGAAAATGTTGGTCTCGTTCCTTTTATGGACCTCGCCTCATAACTTAAAAAGGAACTCACCAATTGACCACTTTCATAAATGGCGACCACGTCACCTTTGCATTCTTTTGCATTTATGTTGATCAGACCTACTGCCCTAATTTTCAAACAAATATTCCTTTGAAATTTGCTCGTTGTTGCGAGGCTAGAAAAGCTTATTATTATTTAAACAAAAGAATAGTGTTTTTGGCCGTCATTATGAAAGAGGTCTATATTTTCCCAGTACGGATCTGACGCTAGTTCAATAACATCTACATATTTTCTTTTGAATTTTGCGAGTCACAGCGAGGCTTTAAAGGTTTATTAGCACCAAAAGGAACGAATATTTCATTAAGCCGCGATTTATGGAGAAGGGTCTGTGAAAGTCTCCTTTAAGATCATAGGTTTCTCCTGATAATGTAGGGATGTTAATTTTTCCAATCTGTCTTTGAAACAGATAAAAAGGAAGACAATCAAGGGCTACGGAACAGGTGAACAAGAAGTTTTAATTTCATTCATTGCTTAGTTTCCTAGGGTGAAAAGATCAGATTCGGAAGTCGACAGTTTCTAGTTAGCTTCTTGGCCGGTCGTCGAACGAGAAACGATTTTTTCTGTCAGTGGAAGGGGAGTTGCAGAGGGGAATGCGCTAATCGAACCAATCAGGATAGTCCATTTTGAGCCTCATTTTAAAAGAGAGTCCAATTAGTATAGGTAATCGCATGGGGCCGAGTAAAATTAAGGATTAATATCACGCGTGTTTTCAGAAGTGCTGAAATTGCCCGATTCGCGCAGCGACGAGGGCAATTTCAGCAACCTCTGAAAACACAAGTGATATTAATCCTTAATTTTACGAGGACCCATTACGATTACTTGTTAATAACAAAGAGGGCAAAATTTTCTTAACACTGTTGAGGCACCTCGAAAAACAGACAGCTAAGCGGAAACACTCGTTCGCTCGGAAGCAAAACAACTGACAAACAGACAAGCAAGTCAACTTGTTCTTTGCGTCCAAAACGAGTATAGATGATTGTTATTTACATCCACTCGAGAGGAAAATACGAGTTTCATTCGTGAACAACTGTAACAACGATTAAACCAAATGTTAAGCTTCAATTTATTTTATTCACCTGTGCTGTAGAGGTTTTTACCACTTGCAAATACGCATCCGTAAACATTGCAAACGGTTTGTCCAAAGAAATCCACCAAATTTGAGCTACTTGTTCCTCCCGTCAATGGCAAATTGTTCTGTGACCTTTTTTGTTGAGCTGCAAGATGTCGTGGTAAACTGAAAGCCCTTGACGAAAGGAATCATTTTGTTTTTCAACCACACAATCCCGCTACGCCGGGCGCCATGTAAGTCGATCCAAGTTTTAAGCTTTTCATGAAAAAAATCTTTTGCCCTTCTTCTTGTCACTCGAAAATTCAAATTCCAGATCATCTTTTAAAGCTAGTTCTTAATCTTTATGCCTTTTCGGCGAATGCAGCGCGAACTAAAAGACAAACTTCGATGAAGACGAAGTTGTTTTGCTCAAACAGAAGAAACCAACTGAATGTGGAAGACGTACGTTCAGCCAATCAGGTGCGAGAATTTCTGGCGCTCGACCAATCGTGAGCGAGTAATTTTGCCCTCTTCTCAAGCAAAATTAAGAAAAAAATACCCTCTTCATTGACCAATCAGCATTCAGTAATTTTGCCCTCTTTGTTATTATAACTTAAACGTTGTCATGGCAGTTTATTTCCATATGAAAATCTATACTTCTGTCAATAAGAAGCCTTAATAAACGTTAAAATGACTAGCCTGGGTAGGTGGCGGGATATTTTAGCGCGGGATTATTCAAACACGCGCGATTAATTTAGTTTTGCCCGAGAGCGAGCGGCTGGTTTTTCGCGAAGGACTTTGTTCAAAAGTACTCGTCACTATTCCTCTCGACAAAATATCCCGCCAGTTACGCAGGTTGTAAAATGACATAGTTGATAGCTATGATACTGACCTGTTCAGATTTGGTGACAAATCTATGATGAGCAACAAAAGTAGTTAAGGCACAAGTTGGGCCACAACATATGGATTGTTAAACACTCTTTTAGATATTTTATCCATGGAATGGTTTACCAGAGAAGATGAGATCCACGTATGTGTATGAGTTATATATCTTTTAATAATTAGTAATTTCGTTTTTTGTAATTATATTCTTATGTGTTTACCTTAAGTCAATTTATCTTAATTAAGTTTGTCAGCTTTCGGAAGAATTAACATTATAGAGAAGTTTTCAAATGACTGTCGAAAGTAATTGCGCGATTGCAAGTTCTACGCTTAGTGATTGGTCAAAAATTTGCGCGCCAGTTAATCAACCAATGAGAAGGATGACCAAAACCAATCGCGACATGCACGCGCGATTTTTCCCGCGCTTTGAGCAAGTTGCATGGAATTGCTCCGAATTTGGATTGGTTCATTGCGCTGTTTGCACCTGCTGTAATTGGTCGAAGTAATTACTTTGGTATTTGTTTTTCGACACTCAATTGAAAACCGCTCTATACTACTCTATAACTCCGAATTGAAACACTTCCCCCCCTCCCTCATTCGATGCAGGTGCGGGGGAGAGACAAAGGGAGGAGATTTGTCCAACATTCCTAAAAAGGAGTATAAAGTGTCTCTCCTTTTTTTTTTTTTTGCTTATTGTAGGTATTGCGTAAGAGTACAATACTTAACCAATTCTTGTTCTTACAGATTACTTGTGACCTTTTCACCAAAAAACGACGGGTTTAAATTCTGGGGACACAAAAGCTTTAATACTGGATTACCGTGGATTACCTTGACACCATGATACAAAGCTATTTGGTTGAAAAAAAAGAAAAGTCTATCCCTGTGAACCTCAGCAGTTTAAGCCTTTCAAGTACATTCGGAGATATGTTCATACACATGTAATAGTATTCTATCTCATGAGCAAAAAGTAAGTGCTTTCATCGCAAATTGAACTCCAGATGTCTTCGTTGATTTGGTGGAACACGTGGCGTCTCCATACAAACTTCGTGAAACGCTTCGACCAAGAACTCAGAAACAATGTACCGCACAGACCTGAGAGTTGGAGAGATGGTCAAAAGATTTGTTTCCTACATCATTCAAGTTCTTGGCCTGTTTCACCGAACAATTTCAATTTTTTTTTTTTTTTTGCGTGACAGCGAAACTACCGTATCTATAGTTTGAGGATACGAGAAGCCAAAGGAAAAACAGAGCTCTAATCGTCTGTGTAACAAGATCATACCGCTCATCTTAATTCCTCCGTTCGGGCATAACCACAATTCCTTGCGCCTTTCACCACAATCCCTTGCGTTTCGAAAATGTGTTCTCCCAATTAGAGAGCTGCCTCGTTCGTTCGCTTCAGGCTCACTCGCTGCGGCAGCAATAAAGAATTCTAATGAGGAGTGTTTTTATATCAGTTTTTAAAGCTCATGCACGTGACGTTTTATCGGTGACCTGATAGGCTGTTTTGCTCATGCATTATTAATACGTTTTAAAAAAATTAAAGTAGAATGAAAGGAATTTTTGTTTTATGAAGTACAGTACAGGTGAAGATTTCTATTAGAGAGGATTATCGTTCACATTAGAAGACGTCATTGGTTTACCCCAGATTTTTAACGCATTTGTTTTTCTTTGTCGTCGTCGTTTCTCAGGGTGACTCAAACCAGTTTCAACACTTTCAATAGACCTTGTTATTAGAAGGATTGACACTACAACACTTTACCACGTAACAGCAATGTTATGGTACCATGTGAAACATCAATTATTGCTTAACAAAACGCAGTCATTTTTGTGACGTAACAATTTACCATGGCAACAGGAATGCCTTGCAAAAACACCCTATATTTTGGTTTAGTTGCTCATATCTGAAAAACGAACTCAGTGACCCTAATTTTTATTGCTCAAAAGTGATCAGCGGGTCAAGAAGAAACTCTCTGCTTAGTTGTAAAATTTACTGTTGAGCGGATTCAGAGCTACCTTAATTTTGACTTTGCAGAAAGTTTCACTCTCGGGCATGCTGATTACATTTCAGAAATAAAAAGCTGGGTTCACTGAGTTCGTTTTTGGGATATGAACTGCTAAAGCCAAAATATGGGCTGTTTTTGCACGGCTTTTCTGTTGCCATAGTAATTCTTAACGTCACACAAACGACCAAATCTTTTTCAGCAATAATAGGCCATTTTACAGTTGTTTGCTCAGCGACCTAGCCTACGAATGGTTGCGAGGCTGCCGGTGACATTGTATTAATACAGCCCCCATTGCTTTTGTCATGTAAATTGTTGTTGTAATTCCAATTAGTCCATATTAACATTACAAAAGCAAAAAGGTTTGTATCAAAACAGGGTCACCAGCAGTGTCGCTTCCATTCTTAGGCCAGGTAACTTAGCTACAGCTGTAAAAAGGTCTATTGGTGTTTGATATGGTACCATAACATTGCTGTTAAGTGATAAACCTTTCGTAGTGTCAATCCTTTTAATAAAAACGTTTCTTTTAAATGTCGAAACTGGTTTGAAGCACCACAAGTTCATGCACTCATTCTACCGAGTCACAGGCAACCAATTCAACCGCACACAAAAACTAGCAGGATGGTAGCCCGTGCAACCAAATAAACTCAGTGAGAAGCGAAGTGAAAGAGCGAATGCAAAAATGGCCGCCAGAAAATTATTCATTTACCTTTGTGCAAATTAGCCTTACTAGCCTCGTTTTACAGCTACGTTTCTTTCAAGTTTAGCCCTACTAACGAGGCCAGTAAGGCCAATTAATACAAAGAAAAAAGAATAATTTATTCGCGGCCATTTTTGCATTTGGTCAATAGGGCGACACACTTTCCCCATGCTGTGCTGGCAGACTGCATAAGAGAGGCGTCTAATAGACTGCCCTGTAAGGTTTCTGACACTTGTCAATCAGCGACCTCTTTCAATGTTACTAAGTTCGTGCTTTTAGATCATTGAATGGTTGTGTTAAAAAAAAGGAGTTTCAGTGGCTATCTAGTTTTTCAAGCACCACATTTCCCGGAAAAGTATTTTGTTCTGAGCTATTATATAAAAAAAATTCCTCTCCTTTTTTTAAGCGTTGGAACATGAGACAAAGCTGGAAGACTCCAATTTTGAGAAA
>NC_090887.1:3387393-3409893 GCF_036669925.1 Montipora capricornis
TCTTCGTCATCGTCGTCGTCTTCGTCGTCTCTCTCAATGCTGATTCTTGCGCTGAGATTCTGTTTTCCGGTATTTTTGGCTTGCTTAAAGAGCGCAATCAGAGATTCAAGGTCGTGAATAGAGACAAATTCGTCATCACGCGATTCTTCTGGAGGAGCATGAACGTCATGCACATTATGGCTAACTGCTGGATTCTTGTCTAATTTAAGTTCCTCGAAAAGATTTTTCTCCTCTTTGGTTAACTGTTCCCAAGTGTTGATGGTTAAGGAGGACTGTGTATTTCGTTCCTCAACCCATCTTGCGGTAGAGTTAAGAATGTCATCGGTTAACTTTCCGTGGATGTCTAATGTCAGGTGAGACACATCCTTGCGCGATAAGCCTTCAAATAAAGCTTCTGCACCATCACCACCCAATTCACCCCAAACATTTAAAGTGACGTTTTGTTGTGCAAGTAATCCATCTCTTATCTCAAAAGGAATTAAACACTGTGTCACCTGAGCGGCTATCACTTTGCAGACGGTATTTGGGTAGAGAGCAAATGAAGCGGATGTTTTCCTACCTAAATGTGAACGAATATTCCTCCCAACCGCCTGCCAATTATCAGGAACCTCTCCACGAAGAGAAAGAATCAACTTAGTCAGGGAATTATTTTCTACGATACCTCTCTCAATTAAATTAGCACCATAAAGACTCAGCTTTCCGATGACACACAAATCAAGGACCTTGACTGCAATTTGACCTGCAAGGCCTGTTGCTAGGGCCACAGCCAGCGAGTCTTGCATATCTCCGCAGAGAAATAAGGAAAGAGAAGACAAATATCTGTTATATAGTAGATTCTCAATAGCTTTTATTGCAAATTGACTCAACGAACCACGAATCCTGAGACCAACAGATGACAGTGGTGTAACAGCACATAATCCAGCTTCAAGGGTCCTGGCCCAGCCATCGCTCAACTCATTCGATAGAGTAACCGTCACTTTCTGTAAGGTCTTGCTCCCTGTTGTCAGTAATTCAGCACAGCATAGAGATGGTAGCGTCAATTCCGACAAAGATGTGAAATCGGAAATTCCAAAAATGGGGTTTACCAAATATCGTACGTCAACAGAACATTCAGTGATGTTGAGACTTTTTATCTTTGGAACAGACTCTAATTCCTCCGACTTGTTGAAATAGACATCGACAGGTATTTTAATGTGAACTTCAGGTGTCTGAACTTTGGAAAAGCCTGAGCAGGCCTTTAAAACTGTAACTACGTTCCAAGCACCAGGTAAACCGAGCCCTTCGTCGTCAAGTAAGGATAAGTGTAGGACCCGTGGAAAAGATAGGAATGAAAACAAAGTATCTGCCATTCGCTCAGGGTTTCCACTTTCCCAAAAGCTCTGTACAAAGAAATGCGATTCTTCAAACCCGCATCTGAGCCAGTCCCAGTTACTCTTCAGGTTCTCACCAATCTGTGTGAATAGAATAATTGCCTCCCCACACAGTATTCCACACACAAATAGGAACACTTGCGGAAATTTCTTCACCACATCATCAAAGTCCACATGCTTAAATACGTCAAACTGATTGCTTCGTAACTTATGCGCAATGTATGACGCCGCCAGATACTCTTGGAACGATTTGTGAAGAAAGAAGTATTCATGTTGTGGCTTCAATCTCTTCAAACTTTCTTCTTTGTATACAAGACCGAGATAACGAACTACCAATTTGCCATCACTCCTTTCAAAGTCTTTTAATTTATCTTCCCGAAAGCTATGACGATCATTCAGCAAGCATTTCCAAGCCAATTGTCCGAGAACAAGGAGGTCTGCTTCAAATTGCTTTTCCAAATCGCTGTCCTCTTCACAAGCCTTCACACCGTTCTTCTCACAATATCTTCTCAACAGACATCGGACAATGATTTGATAGAGGTTAGTACGGGAAGACGGCAGCTCTCCTTTATGATCTTCATAAACAACGCAAAGGAGAAGTAAATTTAGAGGATTGTTTCGTAGGGGATGCAAAACCGTATTTTTTTTTGTTTCCTTAATGAGCCTCTCTCCCTTAGATGGATCAATATTCTGAAAATGCTTCCTGATGTACTTAAAAGAATCTTCTTCAGTGAATCCTTCAATTTGGAGACAAATATCAAACGCAAATTGTTTCCGGGCTTCAATTCCTTTTTCTTGTCGAGCTGTAGCTAACACGTAGCAAAACGGTAAAATTTTTTGGTCAAGAAGTTTGTCCACATGATGCTTTGATCTTTCAGGGAGCTCATCCAATCCGTCCAAAATGATAAGAATTCTTTCCTGGCTGTGGATGTCCGTGATAAAGTTCCGCAGTCTTTTCTTGGCCTTTTCCTCCATGTCCTCAGGTAGAAGTTGTTCAAAGATGGCTTCCATTATTTCTCCGTCCAAGTCTCTGCATTTGAGCAACAATACAAGTTCGAAGACAGGAAAGGTAGAAGGCATTGATTCATTCGCCCAGTCATAAGCAAGTTTAAGACAAAGGGTGGTTTTGCCGATTCCCGGACTTCCCTCTGCTATGACCTTGGAATCTTCGCCTTTACAACCAAAAATGTTACCCAAATCTATTTCTGAGCCTTCAGAGTGAACACTTTTTTTTGGTCTTGAGACAATTTTCAGTCTAGTGTAGACTTCACTTAGACGCAACTTCATGGCTTGGCTCCAAAGAAGCGGACTGAACTCAGCTCGTCTTTTGTACACATGTCTGAGCAATTTCACGACCACAGGATCAGCAATGGCGGCTGGAAATGCCAATAAATAGGACACAATTAAAATCTTGTCTTGTTGGTGAGAATCAGTAAATGAACCGCTAACTGAACAATCCCTTCCTCGTATGGGAGGTTAAATGAAACTTTAAGACCCAGATTTAATTATTAACTGTCACTAAGAATTTGGGAATCGCGCAATGTTTAATGTTCTAATAGTGTAAAGGAGAAAGGCTTTTTAAAAGCTCATTCGTGGATTCTTCCCAAAAACGCAGAGTACAGAACCCACAAACTCAAGCCACGTATGACGCTGAGTTGGGAATCGATCCCGGCAACTTTGGTGGGAGGCGAGTACTTTTATCACTGAGCCAGCGCTGCTCTACAAACCATGGTTACTTGGGCAATTGTAATGTTATTCTGAAAAATATTTCCTTTGTGAAAGACAGTGATCTTCAAAACCAAGCGTTTTTATTATAAAGTCAATGCGGAGTTTAAAATGTGGGTGATAGTAAATATCCCTGTCTCTCCAGCCTAATTGGATATTGCTATCCTTTAACTCATTCCTCGCTTTGGAAACAAAACACGAAGCCTTACCTTTACGGTTTTCTGTACCATGTCTTCGTTGCATTTCTGCAGTTTGTCTTTCTGATACATCTATTCCCAGAACAATAATTGAAATACACATAAGGTAGATGCATATACGCTTCTCATGCATAATCGTTTCAAAGCAAAACAAATTGCACGTACACGAATCTATGGTTTGGCATGAGCTGGAGTAGGGAGGTATGGTGATTGAAATTGCATTATGGATATCCCAGTATAACATGACTTAACAGACAATGTCTTTTTTCACTTAATTGCCTATCACTACATCATTAACATAAAAATAACATAATACAGGTACCTCCATACAAATTTCTGGCTTGTGTATCAACAGCAGTTGCCAAGTGACTAGTTGCCATTGATGAAGGCTCTTCTTCTAAAGAAGCATGATGAATCCCTGCCAGAAGAATAACATATATGTATCATGCAGAGTTATTTTCTTTCAGGAGGGATCTATCGTCATATATGAATTTACATGCATTTAACTGATCAGAATTACCACCTTTCGGAGATGCTACTTTCAATTCATACATGTATGTCCAGAGATGCCCCTAATTAGATGCATGCAGATTTCAATAAGCGTCACGAAGTGTCCCCTTGCTGTTCTCCCCAACTTCAACATCACTCGTGTCTCAGAATACAGACAGTTAACGTCATAGAGTGTCCCCCAAATGCTGCTCCTCAAATAAGGATAAGCAGCTGCATTTACGCTAACCTTTACTTCCACCTTCTTATTGCAAATAGGTAGCAAAGGCTTAGAAGTAAAGGAACGCTTTGTGTTCAGTGTTACATGTGAAAACTGGGCATTTATCTAATTAGGTGCATTTCTGGACACAAGTATTCAATATTCTGCCCATCATCTCGACTATAATAGTGCAAATAAGATGTTGGAAGGTGACTTCCACTTGGTTTTTGTCGCTTCACATTACCATGGAAAGAAAGGGGCTTTCTTTGAAAATTTAAGGAAACAAAATTAATTTAAAACAGAAAATATTCCAACACATGAACGGTGAAGATGAGCAACAGGTATAAGTTGACATCCCACATATGGCAAGACTACATAACAAACAGCTCCTTTCCACATGCAACTGTCATGTCCTCTTAGTACATAAATTAGAGGAGGTTAAACTAGTTGCAAATGTGAAACTAGTTCCAAAGAAACACACAACAAGTCAACTATGCGCTCCCTTTATTCTTCTCTCCCCTACTTCATGATATACATACACGAAATGCGACACACAAGACAGCAACCAGGTGTGAATTTATCACTGGTTCAAGATGGATAAATTTTTGGTTTGAGCAATGAGCTGAATACACCTTGTTCACTCTGGTTATAAACTAGGATAAGCTTATGTAAAAATTGCTCACCCACTGATACATGGTAAGTTGAATTTCTCCATCAACCCATACCCTAATGATCTCGACATGAGGCCTTACCTATGCAAATGTTTGTATCATGCCTTCGTTTCTTTGATGGTGGGGTGACACTTGGATGTAAGGGTCTTTTTCCTTTTTGATCTGAGGAACCCAGAATTAGAATGTGATGTCAATTAATAGGCAACTTCCTTTACAGGAGATCTTACAAACCAAGTGACCATTGACCATAATGCAGAAATAGAAATTATACATTAGCAATGAAGAAAAGGACTTTACCTGTTGGTTCTACATAAGCTTCGCACACCATGGCAGTTGGCAAGTGACTTCTTGTCAATGGTGAGTCCTGTTCACCTTCAGTTGCTTGATGAGTTCCTACCAGACAAATAATAAGCAGCACCTTACTCTGTCATGTACTGTAAAAAAAAATCTGCATATAGAGATCAGAATTCTTTCTTTCTGAGATGCCGGGACTAAATCACCAATGGAGCCAAATTGTTCACACACAATATACAAACCCCTCCCCCACATCAATGGAAATAATTATAGAGTTATGAAATACAGCAACAAGGGCTGAAACACCACAAAAAAATGCAGTTTAACAACGCCACTTTCAAGTCAATGCCTCATAACAAAGACATAAAAATTAACACAGACTTAGATCTAAATGTACTATGAACAAACACCTGTAATTTCCCTACAAGGGACGATTTGATCATTACAATATTGTTATTATTGTACTGCAGTTATGTGTGACTTGTTTGTTGTTGCTGCTTGCAGTGTCACGATTGGCATGAATCCTTGTTTTAAAGCTGAGAGAGCTGATCCCTATCAAGTTTCAAAACAAGTCTTAACCCATTGACTCGGTAGATTTTACTCTGTGTAATGCCAGAAGATTTTACTCATCAATGGGGGGCAATCCAGGAGACAATGGGTTCATTTTCTTGAACAACAAAAACACTTTGTCTATTTCACTCTAGGAACCATTCACGTTGCAACCTTTCAGAAACGTACCAAGTAACAAGACATTTTACTTACCAGAAATGCTATCAAGCATCCTTTCCACAAGTTTACCACACTGTTTCTCCCAGCTGTACTCCTCAGCATATCGAATGCAAAGATCCTTCGCCTCTTTGAGCCGAACATCCCTCCCCTTTCTACGGACACTTTTAATTGCATTGGCCCATGCACTGGCCCATTTTTTAGGATCTTCAGACTTTACTACACAGCTTGAACCATGTGGCACCTTCTGCAGAGCATCTCCTAAACCAGAATTTCCACTAACAAGAACAGGAAGACCTGCAGATAATGCTTCAAGTGCAACCAAACCAAAACCGTCAATTCTTGATGGCATTATACAGAGATCTACTTCACAAAACAATCTGACTAGATCCTCTCTGCTTTCCTTAAAGGAGCGAACTGTCAGTTGATTTCGTGCAATGCCATGCTGACACAACTTCTCTGCTACTTCCTCCTCTTCTCCATGTGTTGCCCCGACAAAGATCAGTTGGTAGGAGTCTTCATTCAACTCAGAAATGGCTTTGGCTGCAATGTCATAACCCTTTAACTCAAAATCTTCGGAGTCACCACGCCCAAAGACCAAAACATGAAATTCTGCTCCTTCTTCAGCTGACTGCTCAACCGTCGAAAATTCAGAAAATATACTAGGTGTGAGTTTAAATACAGACTTGCTTTTCTGACGGAGATTGCGTCGGAACACATCAGCCATCTTGGGACCAACTGCTACAACTAGGTCTGCCAATTCGCACAATCTTATCTCTGCTTCATGCTTCTTCTCTGCTTTTGAAATTGCATTTGCATATCCTTTAAACATTCCTAGGTGTTCACGGGCAGTATGCACAACCTGAACCCACTTACATCTTAGTTGCTTCTGAATGAGTTGCACTTGTCGTCCAAGTTTCAGCCCATGTCCAATCACATAATCCACCTGGTGGTTTTCTGGTGCAGACAACAGCCAATCAATGGGTTCATATCCATACAGCACTTTTGCTTTTATGAGCTTAACATAGTTTTCCCCTGCAATCCTCACATCTTCTTCACTGCACTCAGGAAGGTACATACTGACTTCCACATTCTGATGTTTTGCCAACTGAATGGCAAGCTCTCTGTTGAGGGTTGACAAGCCTCCTTTTGTAGATTGCCATTCTCTGCTCAAGAGAGTAACCTTAAGTTTCCTACTTGGTGTTTGGCCTGACATGCTTTCCTGGGCTTCCTGTGATGCAGAAGATGAGGTGCTGGGAAAGGAGGGATCCTGTAATAAATGTGAGATCACTGTAAAATTAATTGACTACATGATACACTGATGCAGCTTTTTAATCAATTTGCTGCATTCAATTGACTTTTATTGACTTAACTGATGAAACCAACAGATTTCTGTGCAGTTTTCTCACCCACAGATGCAGCACCACTTTTCTTAGATCAAACCTCCTTTCGTTAGCTATGGGGCAAACTTCAGAATGCCAAAGACAGAAAGTGCAAAATGAAGGTTTATGTTGAGGGTTTATGCAAAAGTTTCCAAGAAAGTCTGAGTTTTTGCTGAGAGTTACATGCATAATGCTGATCACAAATTAATAGTTTTAACACTTTCCCAGACCAGAAGGCAAAATTAATGTAATTCATGACCAATCTTGGAAGCACATAGTCGTCCTCTGCGGTTGAGCTTAGAGGATGGAGATAACAATGAGTCACTGAAAATCAACATTGGAGGGGTGAGGAAGAGAAGTGTGATCAGTGTTACAATGTTCATTCGTATCTGAGATTAGAGTAGATGGGATTGAGTAGATAAACTTCATTTAAACATGGTAAATGGCTCAGCAAGCTGGGAAGCCCTTGTGGCTTATGATGAGGTATTTACTACAAAATTGAGAAATGATTTGGGGTCAGTGATTTTGTTGCAAAAGAAAAGATAATGGAAAAGAAGGTGCCATTAGTGAGGCAAATTCCTCAGAAGCAGGCCGGTCACAATGGTATTCAAACCAAAACCAATCGCCAAACATCTGTCACCACAACACTGAAAACCAGAATGTGGAATGAACACATCTCCCTCTAATGTGGTAAAATGATGATGATAGGACAAGAAAAAATGGGACAACAGTTACTTTTGAATGGTGAGGATCTAGATAACATCCACAGGCAAGTTATACATTGTATATCTTGGTAGCAGAAGCAGCAGCAATTGCTGGAGTAGCAGTATCAGTACAGGCAGAGTAGGAGTAGCGGCAGTAGTGAGAGTGAAATAGTTATTGTTTAGTAGTCTTAGGATTTATGTAAAGGATAAGCACTGACTGGGAAAGTTATTCAGACACAAGAATGGGTGACTGTTCTTACATGTATACGAGCAGAATATTAAGTACTCCAGTAAGTAATACTATCCCAGCAAGCTGCACACACTGACATCAAGTTTGCCTTCATTTTCAATCAGTGCAAGTGATAAACATAACATTATACATGCATTCATGACTGTTTATGTGGTTTTCAGAGCTGCACTGAAGCCAATAGACCATTTTACAGTTGTGTGCTTAGTTTCCTGGCCTTTGAATGAAAGTGAGTCTGGAGTTGACCTTGCTTTGATAGAAACCTCACTGCTTTTCTTATGTTAATGATGTTGTTCTCGTGCTAATTAATAGGAATTTACATAAGAAAAGCTGTGAGGTTTCTATCAAAGCAAGGCCAACTCCAGCCTCACTTTCATTCAAAGGCCAGGAAACTAAGCACACAACCGTAAAATGGTCTATTTAGCACCAACTCGTTAAATATTCAAAGAAATTTTCAGTAATTACCCTTGACATTATTAAAATCTTGGGAAATTAAGCCTTTACAAACAGCCTTCAGAATAACCTTGAACCACTCCATTCCATAATCTGTGGATAAGAAGAAAGAAACTAATTAACTTAATTATGTTCAAGTCACTTCACATGAGTTCATATTAATTTATTCTTCAAATGCCCTCAGCCCCTGTATCAGTCTATTCAGAGTTCTTTGCTTCTATTCTATTGGATGAGATCTGGAAATCAATGAGTTACTATGTACATAGCCATCATGATAGAAGGATCATTCTTAAAAGGCCCAAGAGAGTTTTGTCTACTATCTCTGTGGAAATAAATCCATGCAGAATGAATACAGAAACAATTTAAAATACAGCAAACACCTGCATAATTATAAGAACCTGTTAGGCTAATTTTAGACCCAAGGGGTTTCATTAAGGGCCCTCTGACACTGGGCAAACTGACCAGCTGTGGACATGACTGTGCCCAGCTGCTTTCAACATCTCAACAGACTTTTTTTTAATACAAAGATTGATTAAAAAAGACAGTTTTGTCCTTTTCCTGTGATAGAAGTTACACATTCAGAATGTCACAATTTCATACAGTACATGCTTTCCCCTTTGTTTTTTTTTTCCACTTTTGTTTTGTTACCGCGCATCGGTGGCTCAGTTGGTTGAGCACCGGACTGTCACGCGGGAGGTCGCGAGTTCAACTCCGGCTGGACCAACACTCAGGGTCTTTAAATAACTGATGACAAAGTGCTGCCTTTGTAACTACATCTGCAAATGGTTAGACTTTCAAGTCTTCTCGGATAAGGACGATAAGCCGGAGGTCCCGTCTCACAACCCTTCAATGTTAATAATCATGTGGGACGTAAAAGAACCCACACACTTGTTGCTAAGAGTAGGGCACGTAGTTCCCGGTGTTGTGGTCTGCCTTCTGTTGTGTATCATGGTTGGGAAGGTAAAAAAGGGGCCACAGTAATTGGCGTAAGCTGTTGTGGCGCTCTGCCAGCTTGACTGGCAAAGTTAATAAAATATAATAATTAGGATAGTATACATGTGCACTCTCATTGGTCAATAGCTGTGTTTGGATGAGAGTATGGAAACATACAACTTTGATTGGTTATGTGTTGCCAGACACGCGTTTTGATTGGCTAGTCAGGGAATATGACGTATATCAAGAAAATCTGTTTCAATCAAGAAGTAAAAATTTGTCTATATTCATATCTGTCAATACCGCTAATTTTAAGTTCAATATTCTTTTTGTATATATTCTTAGTTAGTTAGTGATTAGTTACTATAAACGACCCCACAAGCTCATGTAGCTTTAATACTCATCGTTTTAAAATAAAGGCCATCTATCTATCTATCTATCTATCTATCTATCTATCTATCTATCTATCTATCTAAAAAACCCAGCATTTTCCTTCATTTGTTGAATTATCTTTGAGAAATATTTTATGAAAGCAATAGAGGACTTTTTTTTTCCGTGTTTCCATAGCCTCATCTAAACACTCGGGGGAGTTGGGAGAATTCTTGACAGTTATGTAAACCCTTGACTGCATTTCAGGTTTGCATAACTGTCTCGAATTCTCCCAACTACCACTTGTGTTTAGATGAGGCTATGGAAACACGGAAAACATCCTCTATTGCTTAAATATACCGCATTCAACCATTCAACGATATGCCCCATAACACATTGTGAAAAGAATTGTGCTCCATAAAAGACCATTTGAAACATCAATATTTGTCCCAATTTTGCGAGCATGTGTTTCGCGATAGTGGCCCAGAAAAGATCACATGCGAATAAGCCCAGGAATTGCACCGGTCTTATTTGATCACTTACATAAAGTAAGCTATACTAAGATGCTTTTTTTCATTTTTTTAAATGATGTAATTCTGCCTGAAGCAATAGACAAGTACTTCTTAGTATACTTTGCTGAAGGAAGTTTGTTTCCTCATAGGTCCGCTAGCTTGCCTTATAATTTAACTGAAGTTTTTTTGGCATAACCGTAACTTTTCAAACTACTGTTTAATTACAAATAACAAAATGACATAGTAACACCAAATCATTATTTTCTAGGTCTACATTTTCTAGGTCTGCATTTTCTACACACCTGCTATCATCTGTGTCAAAACATTTTGATTACCGACAACAGTTACGTTAAGCAAGAGGAAAAGAGAAAAACATGTTTCTCTTTTGAAAACTGTGGACAATTGCATTGGTGAAGAGCACCTTGACAACTATTTTAAGTTGATAAGATGCAAAGAAATTCATTACAATTAACCTTGAAATCCTATAATATAACATCATTTGAATCACCAGTTCCCTCACAGGGCACAGGTGAACAGCCCAATGGTCTTGTTGAAGGGTTTCCATTTTTGCCACCATTAAGATAAGATAAGATAAGGTAATGTTTTATTCAGCTCATATTGTTGTTTACATTTGATTTGAAATTCTCAATGAGGTTTCGGTAGCATTTTAGTTTTCTTTTTTTCTTTTAGTTAGTTAGTAAGTTACGAGCTGGGGAGCTAAGTGAACCGATAGGTTTTCTAGTTAGCTCCCCGTACAATTTAAGTTATGAACAAATGCAGGTAATCATAAGGTAATCAAATGCACGTAAACATAAGGTACAAGTTAGCAGTTCAAAAGCACTGAATGGTAGATTCAAATAGACTCAAATGCTTTGAATTCCACTGGTCTGGTTTCTTGCAATGATCATGTTGAAAAAGCTTTATTATGGATTTCAGGATCGCCTTTCCGGGTGAATTTTGGAAAGAAGAAGCTCAAATTCTGCGAAGGTATGTTGACATCCCTACTCAATTGGATGCTGATGTTGTTAAGGAGACAATTTCACTGGTTTGGTGTCAGTTCCAGCTTCCACAAGACGAAGCCACCGGCTGGCGGCTCGGTGTTGCCTGCCTTTTAAATCTAACCAGCGGTGATGCTGCTTTCGACCAATAGTATTCACTTGAAATAGTAGTTTTGGGGTAGTCCGTTTGGGTAGTCATGGACTAGGGGTCAGTGTTTTCAACAATCCCCTCTCTAACCAACGGTCGAGACAAGATCTCACAAAATGATGCCTAAAACAGCTCGGAACGACCAAAAAACATTACACAGGGCTCATTGTACACTTGGTAGAATATTTCATTGAATTATTTCCGTTTGGGTAGTCATGGACTAGGGGTCAGTGATTTCAACAATCCCCTCTCTAACCAACGGTTGAGACAAGATCTCACAAAATGATGCCTAAAACAGCTCGGAACGACCAAAAAACATTACACAGGGCTCATTGTACACTTGGTAGAATATTTCATTGAGTTATTTGCTTTCAAACTTTATTGCCGAGCAAATCGCAACCGCCGTAATATTCTTCTGTGTTGACATGTATTGTATCCTTCTACACATACAATAGAGGGTGGTCTACCAGCTGGAGATTTTATGGCGTCGTAGAACTTTGCCATCACGTTAAAAGCTTTAAGGACGTCAAACCGAAGGCGGGAATCTAAAGTAATTTTGGGATGTAAAAGATTACCCTTACCTTCTTGCATACTCGTATGTAAAATTCACGCGAAGTCCATAATCATCAAGGCGGAAGTGATCGAGCAGCCGCGAGCGGCAAGGAATACGCCACTAAATCCGAGCCTACATCATTTGATGAGTTTTTTAGTGCGATAGTAACTCAACTTATGGTTTAAAGGACGGCAGATTGAGGCGTTCAGTGTGCGTAAATGCAAACCAGAGACCAGCTGGGAGAGGCAACACGATTTTCCGTTCCTGTGGAAGTCACGTGGTACTTGGAAGCTATTTGCTGGCTTCTAGGGGCTGCTGGGATTAAAATAGCTCGTCCCCAGGGTCTTTTTGGCTTTCAAGGACCAGTTTGTTGAAAGCCGACAAGACCCTGGGGATGAGGTAGAGTCGCTCAATTTACAGCTTTTGTAGCTTTTTTCAGAGCATGCGTCGATTTTTCGTTTGCCAAAAATCTAGTTTATGGCAACGTTTAATTAGTTTCGAGATTTGTTCCAAAAAAACTTTAAAGATTGCAATATATTGCATGAAATTTCAAATGCAGATTTTTGTTCACGTCCGGTCAATTAACTTGCACAGCTTTACCAAAAAAAAAAAAAAAAAAAAAAATAGGTTTCGCAGAAAATTAGATCTTAGAGGAGACAAACATGTCAGAGAGATGACTACGCTTTCACAAACTCCAAAAGAACCGTGAAAAAAAAAAGTTAGTCAGTTGAAGGAACGTTACCTCCTCCATTACCCACGTTCACCAGTCACGTCACATGAAACGCGACTGCGACTCGCACTTTCTCGCATAAGGATGTATTCCGCAAATCAAATACAGTATATGAAACTTCACATATTCTACAAAACCTTTTTCTTCACCTGCCAACTGATCACCTCGTAGTTAGCTTGAGAAGCAAGCGAGACCCTGTTACGGGGGTTTTAGTCGACTGGGGGCAGTTATCCCTTATCCTAAACTCCTAACAGGGTTTCACAGGTGCAGCATAATTTTACAGTTCGACGCAGCTTACCGTGGCCACCTAACAAGGTTATTTTTTTTTACAAATTATCTGCCAATCAGGGCGTGCGAATGTCATTGACAGTCATGCCTCCTTGCAAAGTTCGTACGTTGTCATTTGAACACCGTTCCATGGGTTGTTGAGTTGACGTATTTACACGTAGGTTGTCAAATGTGAAAGTTTGTTGGGTGGCCACGGTAAGGCGCGTTGCACTGTAAGTGTAGAAAACAAATTGCCATTTTCTGTGAACAAAAAAAGTTTCCAGCTGATTCATAGCGTTCAATTCCGCCGACTGGCCATTCCGACTTTGATGAAAGTACAGAGCTTCACATCTGACTTAAGTTTCGCAAGTTTTCGCTTTGAGTGGCTAAAAAGGAATGGGTTTCTGTTCAACAATGCTTCTAGTTTCCCTTGGCAAAGCTCACACCCAAGGCGGTAAACCAGTGAATCCACATTTTGTCCCCTAGATGCGGAGGCATTAGACACGAAACACCAGCTGGAGATGATTATAAAATTTTATTTGCAGATAGCTTTTCAAATAAGCAGGTCCGTACTTTGCCCAGCTAAAAATGCCTAAAACTCTTTGGCTGCTTGGATAAGTCAGCCTTTCACAATGGTTATCTATACACTGAAAATGGCAATCAAGCAAAATAATATAATACATTAGTAAAGGTTTTATTTCTGGCCTTTTGTCACGCACAGCAGCGTGACGATCAAAACAAACGTCACACAATAACAAAAGAAGAAACGTTAGGTCACTGAAACTTTTTCTGACCTGTTCCAATGATCCAAAGTCGTGATATTAAACAAAATGTACATAGTGGTGTAAGTATAGGAATGGAGGCTTCGATTAATAGAGGTTGCATTTCAATCACAAGACGAAGATTTGAAATTCATCCTCTTAGTCAAAACTTCATTCAGTGAAAGGATCAACGTTCCTAGTTCACAAAGGTTCAGGAATGGCAAGAATTTAACATCACAAGCTCTGAATTTCAACCACTACCATGTTCAATATGCTCTAAGAAAAAAATCGTATGATCGTATAGTATAATTACTCTGGCCATTATCAGTCAGGGTTCTCATTAAGTGTCGGCAGCCGGCTAAAAAACCGGCTACTTTAAATTTAGAGCCGTCTACTTTTCGGTCATAAACTTGCTATAAACAATGACAAAGCGCTTCTCCCGCCGCCTACTTTTATATTTAAGCCGTCTACTCCAAAACTTATCGAGAACCCTGTATATCTTAACACCTTCTGTTTTTTCTTTCATTTAGAGCTGCACTATCGTAAACACCTAGCACAGGTTGATTACAGGAAATTGACCAATCAGGTGCCTGCAATTCATTAATCACGTTAGAGACTATAGAAATATCCTATACAAGAAAGAAAACAAAAACAATACGGTCCAATGTTGAATTCTGCAATGTCCATCAGAAACAAAAGAACAAAAAATGAAGGAGTTCTTAAATGAAAATGGAACAACCTAAAATACATTGTGTGATTGAGGCACTGACACAGGACTAGAAAAAGCCACATGAAGAATAGAAGGCAGGAAAAGTACAAGATCTTGAATTGGTTCAGAGCAGGTACTTTTGGTTGTACAAAACGTTCTTTGTTTGACAAACGTACAACAAAACAAAATTGCTGAAGGATGGATGGGACTATCCTTGACAAAAATGCTTTCTTTTACCAACTACATGTACAACTGTATACTCTGCAAAACAGATGTATTTGGGGCTACCAGTATTTTCCATCTCATAATTGCTCTCGCTTGACAAGAGAAGCAAGAGCTGCAAATCAAGTCTATGTTCCCATTCACACAAAGAAATTATATTCTGAAGAACTGCAGACTCAACACTGGATTCTCTGGTCACATGATTTGAAAAGGAAAACGCAATAGTATGAGGCTTGTGTGTTCACTGTGCAAATTACTTCAAAAGAAATCCACAAAATACTCTCTTTATATCAAGGCAAATATTGTTCGTCAACAGTTCCAGGATGTTCTAGTTCGAGAGTTTTCTATTAAGTACAAAGTGTGCCAATTAAGACAACTGTTCGACATCTACTGGCAAAAATTAATGCTTGTATTTTTCCCAGCCTTCATTTGTGGTAATAACCTCTCTTCACAGATCAGTATCGTACCAGGTGCCCCCACGGGGAGGGGGGTGCCCAAGAGGCTGCATTCCAGGGTCCCCATGATGAAAATCACAACCAGCTTCATGAGAATACTCCATTGGCTGGTTATAATCAAAGCCGTCATGTGGATAACCATACCATGCACCAGGTGGCATGTTGTAGCTGGGATCAGGAAAGTCACCATCCATTGGCTGAAAGTAAACAAAAAATTAATAATAAGTATTTTTAAACAAATAAACTTAGTCAACGAAAGGAGACTTTGAGAGTTGTGTCTCCAGAGACTGGTTTTCATTTGGGACAAAAACAGAGGCATTGACAACAAAAGGCAAATGACAATCAAGGTACAACTCAGTTTGCTTGTACTTGTGGTACGAGTGTACACATCTCCCTTGCACTGTAAAAGCCCTGGGTTAACGTTTGGGAGGCCACTGATCTGGTTGGTTGGTTGAAGGTTAGGAACGGCAGCTGGAGAAACTTCAACAGATGGAACGGATAAAGGGAAAAAAATGACCTTGCTAACAGACAAGCAAGAGAGTTACTGCATGAAGACGGACTTTGTAACTCGGTATCCATACTTATGTATGAAAAAGACACGCTGTGTAAACAGTACATTAAAGTACAGTTCAGAATACATGTAATTGAAAATAGAGTATTCTTTTTCAACGGCACTTCAAGAAGCTAAAAAGAATGCTGCCACATGAGATCCTGCTGTTCTCTCTTTTTTTCTTTCCTAAGTTTATTAACGCCGCTTTTTTGTCTTTCACTGTACCTCTGGCCATGGTGCATCTTCACGGAACAATGAGCTAGTCAGCTCAACGGAGAGACGCTTCTTGTAGTCTTGGGACTTGTCCTCTGACATACGGAAGAGTACAGCAGCCGCATATGCAGCAATGCCCTCGTTTCTTGAATGCAGCAGGTCCGTTAGAGGGGCAGTTGCATTTTCAGCCTCAATCGCCTCAGCACCTTCTTTGTCTTGGGCCAATTCACGGAGTACTCCTGCGGCAACACGTTGGATATTTTCGATTGGACAGTAAAGAAGCTGCAAAAAGAAAAACAACCAGCTGTGAAACAGATGATATCAGCAAAACTGTCTAGATTACTCAGAAAACTGACATCATAAAATGCTAATCATTTCCAACATTACAATGATCAAGAACAGCAGACATTTTCCTTTGTTTGACATTCGGTTTGATTCTCAAATTACCTTCCATGTTACTTTCATTATCATCAATGAGGCTACTATAACATATAGGAATTAACACTACACAGCACATTTGATGATTTATGGGCACGAGAAATATTTTGAAAGTTGTCAAAATTGCATGAGCCATAGGCAAGTGCACTTTGAGCCGACTTCTCTGGGTGAAGTAGCTGACACTGTTTGTTTGCCGTTGGTGCTAATTGAAACCACTTTTCCTCTTCCCCACTATAGTCAACATCATCATCATAATAAATTATTGTCGTGGTTGTCATCATTACCAGGTATTTACAATGTAACTCATTTGACAGAGCGAGACTAACATTGTACCTGTACAAACAGAGGAATGCAGTAAAGACTGCATATGACAGCCCTGTTGTGTGCCTCACGTGCCAAAATATGAAGTGCACCCACAGACCCATCCACGATATCTTCCATTCTGACATTATCGATCACAACACTCTATCCAGGTCTCCTTTGCATATCTTAGTAAGAACGCATCATGAGTTGGACCAGTTTAGGCAGACCTCCATGTTCTCGGATAGGAGTATGGTTCATCCAATCACTGCCGTGATAAGTGGCCAGCGTGATGGTGGGTAGAGCAGTTTCAGCAAGACTGGTAAGCCAAAATGCACTCGTACTGCATTCTGGGCTTTTTCATCATCTTCGTGACGACTTGTTAGATGACGAAGGGCTCAAACCTGATGTGGAAAAATACGCTCCTCACTTCAATTTGATACTACCACCAACGCTGAGAATTAGTTGAGTAGCACATTCATTAATCAATGTGAACAGAAAATTAATTCCAGTTTCGAATTCATTTGTCCAGATTTGTGCAAGATTTAAGTAAACAAGCACACAATGAAAGGGGATCACTTAATTGTCTTCACACTCTACTCTTGTTCAAATTCATTCAATAAAAGGGATTGGGGATTCTAAACATGATAAACACATTGCCAGTGGGAGCTTTTTAAACTATTGTTCATACAGTCAGCTATGAATGCATCTACGGTTGAGTAACAACTCATCTGCATGACCTTAAGATGCCACCCCTTTAAGTGTCTTAGTGTTTAAATTCAGCCCTTGAGAGAAGTCAACACTATCAAAATTCCAGCGTCTAAAACTTCAGCTTACATTTTGTACGTACTCTTGACCCTTGTACATCTACCACTGAAGAAATCCAGAAGATAAGAGATGTCAACACTGTCCAGTTTTAAACTCGAAACCCCATTACAGGTGTGGAAAAATATCAAATTGCTCGACAATAGCCTTTGCATTCTCACTTGACATGGATGATTATTTGACCAAAGTCACAAAAAACAACCATTAGGGTAACCACAATTATTATCCAAAACTGTTAAAGGAAACTGTAGATGAAATGATGGACTAAATACAATGAAAAACAGTTACTACTAATAATGGCTTTAAAATAATGGCAGTTTTCTTACCACTAACGCTGTCTTCAGCTTGCAGATGCAGGTCCCGATGAAGAGCCTCAATGTCACCAAATCTGTAGACAAGGTTTATTGCATGGATTATTACAGGTAATTAAGATCTAACAAGACGCCAGCAGCTGAACCAACATTTGAAGCAAGTTACAATTCTGAATCAGTCTGTTGCTTTGGTGACCCAAATGCATAGAAAGAGCCTGCATTCCTTCAGCCTGAAAAGGATGAAAATCTCGCAATTGGCAACTATGAATTCATGTACTAGAAGTTGCTAATAGCAGGTCAAGTGCTGGACGCCTGCAAGAATAGTGTTGCTCTAATTGCCAGTGCTCGCAGCAAAAATTGATGAGGAAAAACAAAACCCTTTTTATTGCAATCATTTAAAGGCCCATGTTCACCCTTTTGGCATTGTGTGCTGTGGAACAATTTTTATATGTGAAAATCCCATCAAAGCTGACTGAATTCATCCAATCAGGTCGCTACGATAAACAATGTGAATTGCCATAACAAAAACAAACGGTTGAAAAGCCTGTCGGTTGAAGGTGGGCCTTAAAAAAGCAATCAAAAGTTCTTCAGTGATTAAGTTTAAAGCTCATCTATGAATGTGTTTCCTAAATATTTTATAGTTAAGTAGATTGAGTACCTATACGCTAAATCATTACCTGGTGCCTATCTCTTTTTTTCCTTTTTTGTTCACTCATTTACGCTTTATTTATTTGTTTATTTTTCTCTTTATTTATTACTTGCTGTATTTCAATTGAGTGTCGAAAGTATTAGCGAATAACTTTGGTTTTGCATCTACTTCACGCAGTGATTGGTTCAAAGTTCTCGCTCCAGTTTTTTATCCAATGAGAAGTGAAACCAAAACCAATCGTAGCTGGCGCATGCACATTTTCCTCCGCTTCGTGTCGGCTACGTGTAATTACTTCGAGTTTTGATTGGTTTATTGGATTGTCTCCGTCCTTTTTGATTGGCCAAAGTAATTACTTTGGTTTTGGTTTTAGGACTCTCATTTGAAAACCGCTCTACAACCATAGTTAAGATTATTTATTCGTGTGCAATGTAACTCCTCAGGTTGTTTAGATTTTTTTCACTATTCTAAGTAGTGATTTTTGTCACACGTTCAATTGGACTGGCTACATTTTTATCCCCACAAAAAAGAATCTTGCTTCAAAATGACAAAAATGCATTTTATGAGGCCCAATTTAAAAAAATTCTGGAAAGAGCATGACATCCAGGACTCACTAGAAGCACATGCCCTCCACTCTTGTGGTTCCATCTCCACCTCCGCTTTAAACTGCAGTCTTCTGTAAAACCCTAAATTATTACTATTTACCTCAACGATGCCCTGCTTGCTATGGCTGGTTGTAAAAAAGGGTTTCTCATAAGTGTAGGTTCTCATAATGCAAACCAGTTCGGCAGGCCCACCCAACGCCAGAATTATCAGCTTGGTTTCCTTGCTGACATAAGCCAGAACACGAAGACAGTCTGGGACAAAATCAACAATATAAAATGTTATCTTATGCAAATTTATTGATTTTAGCTTGTAAAATAGAATACTGGGTATCGGCAGCTTTCTTTGGTGTTTCACCAATCAGAGAGCTTGGTTTATTAATTCTTTTTGCATTGAATTACCTCATCACTGTGTTGCCCAAAATCTGCATTTCTCTCAGCCAATCAGAGTGGATATATATACTTCATGTAAGTACTTCGTAATTTAAGTGTGCAAAATAACTTGTCATTTTTTAGTACAAAACAACTTACTAGCTGATTCAAAGCATCCAATTTTGACAATTGGCCATTTGACATTGATAAAGTCCAAATGAATAACTTGTGAAAGTACAAAGCTTCAAATTGACTACATGTCAATTTCTACAAGTTTGCTTTAACTCGCTTTTGAATGACTGAAAAGGGAAAGTCATATTGCCTAATGTCAACCCGTTTCTTCAGGCAAGGCTCAGTTGAAGCTTGGCTAGGAGGATGCAGCAAAAGCCAGGCTATTTTGCATGTGCAAAACTTTCATGAAATTTTGGTAATATGAATGTTGTTGCGGGAAAAAAAAACCTCTTCTTTCACTATCAGACTATTATTGAAACCTCTGTGTATGTGACCCGAAAGGATTGTTTTGTGTCCTCAGGGTTGTAGACTTGTAATGCGTGACTCAAACACTATTGGTCAAGGTGATCTCGGAGCATGAGGGGAATGAAATACTTGCGGGTGTTTATACCCATCTGGAAAATAATCCTACTGTAACTTTACACAAAAATGTCACAATGGATGTATGGCAGACCACATGGGATGGACTATCGCCTGACTACAAATGTTATCAGAAGCACCTGTGCTCTATAGAATATAAATTGCGCAAAAGCCACGTTTTTAAATCAGCATAAGTTCTGTGATAAGAAAAAAATGGCTCATACCTGGTTAGGAAGTGTGGGTTGATTATTATGGGAAGCATTGCTATTCTACAGAAAAGACATTAATACCAATCAGCGAGTTGAATCGAATCGAGGAGAATTTATAACTATCAGAGATAATCATGTCACCCATGCACCCTTGGGTGGACTTAGGACCAGCCAAACCCCCCCCCTTCGCCCCCCCCCCCCCCCCCCACACATATTTGCAGCCTGTAAAAGATATACATTTGTAGAAATACATTGATCCAGTAAACTTTAACCAAGCGATGCCGATCTGTGAATATAAAGAGAATGACAAATGACGTTTGGGAGCAGAAATGATAGACGAAAAGAAAATTGAGAATAAAACTAGGTTAAAAATCATTAAATGTCCTGAATTTCATTTTACAACTCCTACATAGACACACTAGAGAGCTAAATGATCTAATAGCATAATTATGCACTTGTTTGCATTTTGGCACTGATGGAATTTCTGCTAATTAAATGTTTAAGGGGCTAGATCACGCTATTTTAGGTAATTTTGTTTAATTTTGTTAATTACGAGCTCTAAACGTCAAATTGGCAGAGCAAGAGTCCTTCATTTGCAAAATCATGGACACATAACAACTGAGAATGATTTTCCAGCTTTGTAAATGACATTTTGATATAGACTGATATAAATTTGAAAAAAGTTTTGAACAGTTATTTTGATATTTTAGTTAATTCTATGACAATTTGATCAGTGCTGAAATTGCCTAAAATTGCCTGACCTAGCCCCTTTAATGTAACAACACAGGCAAAGATAAAATCGTACAAACCCGAGAAGGAGCTGTTGGTGGGACAGATGCCGTACAATAACCATCCTGCGATCTTGAGCTCTGCAGATTGAAAACATTGACAATAAAACAAAGCACACAATGCAGACCGATTCACCATAAATCAAAACAAAATTGATGAAAAAATTGAAATGTATCCTTACCTCACTTTGCTGAGCATTTAACCCATTGACTCCCAGGGGTTCCCCACTGACGAGTAAAATCGTCTGGCGTTAGACAGAGTAAAATGCTAAGTCTGGCCGGTTTAGGCCGGTTTGGACGTCAAAGGGTTAATGCCCCAGAGATAGAGGAGAGAAGTCTCTTCTCTATCCGCCATAATCTACACAACTGTGACTCGAGGTTCTTGCCATTTATAACAAGCAAGATGACCAACTTTGTGATTCATAAATTGAAAACTTGGTCATCTGGTGATCGATAAATCACACACTTTCTTCTTTTTTCCCTTTGTGAGATATGCAAATCGCAATGTTGCGTATCGCACAATTTATAGATTGCAAACTAAGGCCTTTGAATGTTTTGTTTATAAATGGCAGAACAGCTAGCTCTTGTGAAATTTGTTGAAAAAACACAAACTGTACAAAAATATAGCGGAAATAATATTTTTTACATTTGGCACCCCATACACTTGGAAACTAAGGAAACTTTAGTGAGGAGGAGAGTTGAGTGATCACACAAAGAATGGTAATTGCGAGGAAGAGACAAAAAAAACTTGGATCTGATAAGTTTAGGAAAAGTGACTCACACCTCTCTACTTCCTTCCAATGCTCGCTTGAAACAATCCCTAAAAAACAACTGTGATAGTCCCAGCTCAATCGCAGAAAGACTAGAAAGACTTTGAAAGCAGGAGCCCATACGGCTAAATTCTATTTGTCACCATCCGAACATGTAAGGCCACTATCTTGGAAATAACCACTGCAAAACTTCATCTTTTAATTAAGCAATAACTGCAAAAAGGTTATTTGATCTCTACAAGTAACCATTAACAAAATTTACCATGATTGTTTTCTTAGGCTACTCAGGCCTTTGTGTCTTCAAAGTTCTTCGATATGCAAAGGCAACTTGATTAAAGGCAGTTTCTAACGTTGAGTTACCTTGGAACAACTTGGTCAAAAACTTAAGAAAGAACCCACGACCAATAAATGTCAACATGAAATAACAACGGTAAAAGTTAAATCTACATGTGACAAACTTCCACACAATACTGCATAAGAAAGAGTTCACTTCAGTATGGCTACATTAATAATACAAAGAGATATTAGTTACCGGTAATATCAACTATTGTTACACCAGAACCTTGTTTGCTGTCAAAACAAGGACTCTTTTGTTACAGTGGTTGAAACTTCTGAATAACCAATTTGAAAAGAACTTTTGTAAACTGAGATGTTTTTTCTGCATATTTTGTGCTACAAAGATCTACATTTACATTTTGTGAAGTCATTACAGTACACCAAGGAAAAAAAAAAAGTGTTCCTATTAGTCACACG
>NC_090887.1:3414893-3429893 GCF_036669925.1 Montipora capricornis
GCTTGTACGAGGTTAACATGGTATTCCTTAGCAATTCTCAGATCGTCTTCACTGCACCGAGGAAGGTACATACTGACTTCCACATTCTGATGTTTCGCCAACTGAATGGCAAGCTCTCTGTTTATGGTCGACAAGCCTCCTTTTGTAGATTTCCATTCATCGCTCAGGAGAGTAACCTTAAGCTTCCTACTTGATGCTTGGCCTGAAATGCTTTCATGGCCTTTTTTCCTTTTTCTTTGTGCAGAGGATGAAGTGCCGGGGAAGGAGGGATCCTGAAATAGAAGTAAGCACAAGTTTAACTTAAATTAACTGCAGGATCCACAGATGCAGCCTTTTAATCCTAGTGCCACGATCAATGGACTTTTATTAACTTACTACCGAAACAGGTGCATGTAGATCAAGGGAAAAAAAACTCGGTCCGTCCCTTGCAGTACGCACCTCAAACTCGGTTAGGAAGAGGTATCTGTTCCTGATGAAGAATCACAAATTCAGTACAGAGACGCTCTAACGATATACTTTCGTCAACTTGCGTGTTGGAGATTCGTTTCACAATGCCTTAAATCATATTTACACGACCAGTTTCAGGTACAACGTTCCGGAGCTGGACTAAGACTAAAACTGAAAGTACAATGGCAGCCAAAGTCAACTTTTGAAATAGTATCTTGCGAGCGGCGTGAAATTACCGGGATGAAATCTTACCCAACGTTACGATAATGGAGAATTGATCTTGAGGAGGCAACTGTTATTCAGTGAGGAGAGCTGTAATTTGTGTAAGTCTACAAGTGCAAGTGGAACAGAAACTAATATTTTTTTTGGTAGAATAAACGTGCTAAATTCTAGTGAATACTTTTTCACGGATTACAGGTAAAAGGGCAAATCACCTCCCGAAGACAAGAACGAGTTCGGCCTGATCGCCCTGATGCAAGGTTATCTGTAAACACCACCGAAGAAATCGTCACACTGCCAGTTCATCCATGTGCTTATACATCGCTATTACTGAGATCTTTTAATTAAAGACAAACAAGTTAAAATGGACAAAGAAAGGGAAAAAGTAAATAAGCTTCAGCGGGTACTGTATAGACTTGCAGCTATTTATGGTAGGCATGTGAGTGTTGACTATTCTAAACCAGCGTGTACGAACTTCCCTGCCGAGGTCACAATAGAGTTACCTGTCCGTATAAAGGTGGTCATGATTGCCTTTCGTCACAATTATGTCTGGATTTGAGCTAACATAAGGACGGAAGGATAGTGTGAATTCTGAGGACGGAGAAACTCGAGGTATTTATAGCAGAGGTGGTACCCAGACCCCATTGCCCTAAAATGACCTAAGGAGATCCAGGTTACAACTGTAACACTCCTCCCCCTATGGAGGTTAATAAATCCCTAATGGTTAAGAAGGCGACGAAGCTCTGTTTTTAAGTTATTGTAAGAGGAAAACGCCAGTATTGTCCTCAACATCAAATGCAGGATGCAAGAAGGGGGAAGGGGGCAACGTCAATGTCAGGGGGGCGGGGGGGGGGGGGGGTTGGCGTGACTTAATCCCTCTACGCAATGTCAAGGAAGGAGCGGAGCAAGATTAGGAATAGTCTAAACTACTACAATCTGACCCGTTAGTCCACTCTGCACAGCTCTCTGCCTCTCTGGCAGAGGATCACCACACCTGAGGCAGGAAGGGGTCAGGCAAAATCAGAAGAGGGAGGGGCAGGGACCCTTGCTGGCTACACTTCTGGGCGGGAAACATTCGGAAAAGAACTGCTTTTAGGTGGACGTAGTACAGGAGGTACCGTATGGCACTCTCGATGCTTTAAGGCTTTAAACTTGTAAGACACTCTCGATGCCGCAGAAGTGTGGCTTGAGCGAAGAAGACGAAGCTGGTCGCCATGTCGTAAAAACCATTTACGGAAATTACCGTCCTGCTTGATGCGGTATATATTTCCTTGAAGACATCTAACAACTATGAAAGGACATAGCCAGCGGCTTTGTAACTTGCAGGGCAAACCAGGCCAAGAGGGACATGCATCATTACAGAGTCTCCGACATGGAAGAGGGTGGAGTCCCCTTCGCTACCCGTGACTTTTCTTTGCTTTGATCGAAGTTCCCTACTGCATGGCCGCACCCGAATGGGCCTTCTTCAAATGCGATGAGACGGTTGATGCCCATTGTTGAACGATAGATGGGGACTTTGCTGGGTCAGGAGCAAGAACCAATCAGGGATCACAAATCCCATCTGTGCAAATTTCCCTGGGATCCCTATCATATCCTTGGTGAAACACCAGCAATGAATTTGTTTTAACTATGCCTAAATTTTATTTAGCCAAACTTAGAGACTCTGTGCATAGGTGTGTAGTTGTGGGTGTCTTACATGGCTGCATGTCACTAGGGATGAGCAAAATGTTAAAGTGAATCCTCAATGTTGACTGTCTCAGAATTTGGAGATATAACGGAAGAAATTCATGAAAACTCGAGGTTTGCGGACAACATTGAAATCCTGTCTCACACATGGAGCAACCTCTATAGCTAACTGGAAAATGCTGTAGAAGAAGGCCACGGCAGCTGGAAGTGAGGTTAACTAAGACAACTATTATAGTGGTTATTGGACAAGAGGACATGGGAAACTGTTAGTTTTGAATGGTGAGGACGTAGAATAAAGTAAAAACACTCGTATAAGAACCAAGATTTTTCCAACCTAGCCTAAATAGGTTCTTATAGAAATGGTATTTAGTGGGATGTTAGGCTACTTAGGCTCTTAAATAGGTTCTTAATTTGATAGGGGCACTAGCGATAAGCACGAATAACTACCACAGGGCATATGCGATATGGAATAGTTATAGTGCTGTATTAAATAATTATCTACAATACAGTTCAGGTGATAACTACACAGTAAATTTTTCTTTCCAAAGTACTAGCATGCATGTCTTTCAGGCTGCAGTGTCTTTGAATCTTACTGACTGAAACCTAGACTAAAAGTTTTGCTGCATTTTCATCTGTGCCTTCATTTATGTAAAAGAAAAACCTATTGCAAATTTTAGGCTAAATAGGTTCTTATGAAAAGGGGGAATAAAATGAAAATTTTAGCTTAACAGGTTCGTAAATTTTAGGATCTTATTCGCGCGTTTTTCTGTATGTCAGTAGGTTTGATAGCAGCAGCAGCGGTTGAAGAAGTAGTAGTACATGTGGGAGTTGGAGAAGGAGAAGTAGACGTAGCAGTAGTGATAGTACCAGGCGCTCCAGACTACGGGGAGAGGGGGGGATTCTGGGGGGCGTGCTCCCCCATTCCCGACTTTTTCCGAAGGACATTTCAATAAATAAATGCCAAGGAAAATGCAGTAGTTAGTTGTTTATTTTACCAATCTGTAGAGTTTTCGGCAAGCTACAACACAAACAGGGGGTTTACAAGCAAAGGGTGAGACGTCGCAAACTCTGTTATAATAACATCGTCATAACCTTTCCTTCAAAAATAACCGGGAACTGGGCACTGGTGATAAAACAGCCACTGTGCAGGGGCTTAGACAGGAAATCGACTTGTCTGCATAGAGTGCTCGATATCGTTAGATAGAGCAGAAATAAATGATTTGGTTAAAAAGTTAAAACAAGACTAGATATTGCATCTCGCCAACACTGTTTCGTGAGTTGCCTCACTCATCAGGAGTTTGATACTAAATGTATATACAACAATCGATTGTTGTATATACATTTATATATTGTTGTATATACATTTAGTATCAAACTCCTGATGAGTGAGACATCTAACGAAACAGCGTTGTCGAGATGCAATATCTAGTCTTGTTTTAACTTTTCAACCAAATCATTTATATATAAATATATATATATAGAACCCTACCGGTGTTCAGAGGGACGTGGGTTCAAATCCCGCTCAGCGCAATTCTTCATGTTTTTCACAAATGAAGACAAGACACGTTTATAGAGAACACCTTCTTTAGGAAAGAACAAAAGAAAGAAAACATCTACACGTATATATATATTTGGAATCAACAAGGCTGGAAATCCAACGATGTAGTCACAAGCTAGTAGGATCCGAAGGATACACAACGCTTATATATATATATATATATATATATATATATATATATATATATATATATATATATATATATACACATATATATACATATACAATACATATACATATACATATATATATATAAGCGTTTTGTATCCTTCGGATCCTACATACATATATGTACATAATTATTGATTATTGATGTGTATGAAACAGCTGCACTGAAACCATAGCACGAACCCTCTAAACATTTCAAGAAACTTACAGTAGTTCCCCTTGACATTATTGAAGTCTCGGGAAGCCTTTACAAACAATCTTCAGAATCACCTTGGCTCCATTCCATAATCTGTGGATAAGATTAATGAAACTACTTTAAATTTATCCATGTTACATCACATGAGTTCATATTATTTTGTTCTTCAAGCACCCTTAACGGGGTCTTCATGATAACTCAAGAGTCTTTCAATTTTATTCTGTTGTATGACATTGGTATGACAAATCAATTAGTTATGTGGGCAGACAGTATAGAGAGTTCATTCTGAAAAGGCTTAAGAGGGTTTTACCAATGATCACTGATTCAATACAGAAACAATAATATTGAAATATCCCTCAGAATAAGGAAATCAAGAAGAATAATGTCATAAAATGTCATTACTGTTAGGTATTTTTCGAATACCATGGCTGATTGATGAAGAAACCTACGTGGCACAAACTCAGATGACAACTAAAATATTGCAAATATAAACACCACAAAATAAGAGAAAGCAAAGGTAAAGTCAGTTAAACATTATCAAGGCTCGAAATTGTAACCAATACAGTCGCATTTGTGACTAAAATATCTGGAGGAATCGCAAATTTGCGACTAAATTTTCATGTCTTGTTTGAAAAATTTGACCGGATTTTTTAAAACCTCAAGCCCTGATTATCCGACCTGTTCCAAGGCTACAGAGTCAAGATATTTGACAAAATGTACGATTGATGGTTTGCATCTGACGTCACTCGACCATGTTGGTGTACAGAACGATGCAGTAAAATGTCTTTTGGGAATTTGACTGTATTATTAAGCAAAACTTGTGGTGACATTCTCTATTGTTTTGTACACCAACATGGCCGTGTCATCACGTAGATGCAAACCAAAAATACATTGTCAGTTGACGAATGGTGGAGACTTCGATTTCAAGGTGCACAGCCTGATCAAATGTGAGTCAAAAGTTCAAGTTGTCGTTTTCCTAGGGAGTTAGTGAGTTTTATTCACCCTTTAGAGTTATGCGAGTTAGTGAGTTTTTGACCCATGGCACGTGGCATGTTCTCCTCAAATCGGAAATTGTATTTGAGTTGGGAGGTGCAACAACTTGTGTTATTGAGATTTGAAGCACGCAAGATGTTTGAAGAGCTGACTTCATTTCTTCTCTTTCCTGACCTTTCAAACTTCCCAGTAATCTTCAATATGAACCAATTATTGTTTTCAGTATCTTAAATGTTGACTTTTCAGTCACACAGCAAGCATGTGGCCTGTGGCCTGCATGCTTTCTGTGATGCACTGAGGTGCGAAGACTGGTCGCCTGTATTTAAGTGTAATGATGCGAATGAAAGTTTGACCAGATTCCTACATTCCTTTAATAAGATTAGTAATCGACATGCACCACTCAAATCGATCAAAATTAAAGGCAAGACTAATAAACCTTGGATAACCGGAGGTCTGCGGAAATCAATCAAACTTAGAAATTATTTGTATAAAAAATGGTTGACAACCCGTTGCATTAGTTATTATAATCAATATAAAATTTACCGTAATAAAATTGTGGCAATTAACAAACTTTCTCGCTCATTATATTATGGTCGGGTTTTTCAAGACTCTCGTAATACTAAGAAAATGTGGGATAACGTTAACCTAATAATTAATAAAAAGCGTCCATCTTCTCACATTGATAATTTACAAGTTGGTAATAAAAATCTACAGCAACCAGTTACGATATCAAATGCTATCAATACGTATTTTCGTAACATTCCAACTGAGCTTGCATCAAAACTTCCCACTACAAATCGCCGTTTCTCGCATTACATGAAGAGAAAAAAGGGTAAGTTTCACTTTAATAAAGTCAATGAAGTTGAAGTGTTCTTATTGCTAGAAAATATTGATACTAGGAAATCAATTGGGGTTGATAAGGTCCACCCTTTGCTGTTATCTTCCGGTTCGCTGGAAATATTTAAACCATTGACATATATTATAAACTTGACACTTGAACAAGGTATCTTTCCTGACAGTTTAAAAATTGCCAAAGTCATCCCGATTTTCAAACAAGGATCTCGTCTTTTGTGTAATAACTACCGGCCTATCTCAGTTCTTCCAGCTCTAAGTAAAATATATTTGAGAGATGCATTCTTAATCAATTAACGTTCTATTTTACCAATACGGTTTTAGATCTGACAACACTACAACTGACTGTTTAGTAGATTTAATAGACGAGATAACATTAGCCCTTGATGAAGGATGTTATGCTGTATCCCTATTTTTAGATCTAAGTAAAGCTTTCGATACAGTCAATCACTCGATTCTGTTGTCTAAACTAAATTTTTATGGAATAAGAGATGTTGAAAACCAATGGTTTAGGTCCTATTTAATCAAAAGGAAGCAAAGAGTGTATGTTAATGGAGCTGAGTCTAGTCTTCTTTCCGTAAATTCAGGAGTGCCACAAGGGTCGATCTTGGGTCCTTTTCTTTTCTTAGTTTACATAAATGATATAGTTAATGCAACTAATTATTTTTCCTTAAGACTATTTGCCGATGATACCTCCTTGACTGCGACTGGTAGGGATCTCGATGCATTGCTACACCTAATAAACTCTGAATTACCCGCTATTTATGACTGGCTATGCTCAAATAAGCTAACTTTAAATTTAACTAAGACAAAATATATAGTATTCCAACCACGGCAAAAACTTAATTATAATTTATACACCCCTCTTAAACTAGCGGATCAGTATCTTGAACAGTCTCACAGTGTTAACTACTTAGGATTAATTATTGATTGTTCTCTATCATGGCACCATCATATCGATTATATTAGTAGTAAAATCAGTAAAAGCATAAATATTATTGCAAAATTAAAACGTCATGTACCCAACAAATCTTTAACAAGTATCTATTATGCACTTATATATCCTTATTTAACTTATGGCTGCGTATTGTGGGGTAATAACTACGAAGCTGCCATATCTCAAGTGGTAAAGCTGCAAAACAAAGCTTTAAGAATCATCAATGAGGTACCACTTCGTGAGCATATTACTCCCCATTATGTTAATCTTGGCCTAATTAAATTTCCTGATATTGTGAAGTTAAAAACTTGTCAACTATTTTATGATCTTATCGTAAATAACAAACCATCAAATCTTACTCTATCTGTTGTATCTGAGCAACATAATTATACTACTCGAAGCACATCCTTACAGTATCTAAATCCCAGTTCCTTTAGAACAAATATAAGGAAATTCTGCCCGACAATTATTGGATGTTATTATTGGAACGATATTCCTCTATTCATTCGTAGTTTGTCAAATAAACATCTATTTAAAAGATATCTTTTTCAGAATTATTTTGCTCAGTACTAACTACTGCACCCCTTAACTATGTGTTCCTCCTTTCCTTTCGCTTATTGTAATTATCTTTTATCTTAAAATAAAATGTAACTTAATTTAAAGGGCATCTAACTAGTTTACCTATATCGTTGCCCTTCTCCGTTTATTTCATGTAGTGAGCTTTTTAGACCTTGTAATTCTCTAAGTAAATGGGGAAATAAATAAATGAAAAAAAAAAAAAAAATGTGGCCTGTTGTAAATTAGCCAGTCAAACAGCACCCTTGCTTTTTTTAAACATAAGAGAATTTTCTTTTTAGGCAGAGTTTATTTACATGCATGAATTCACCTGTCAGTTTTTTACCAATTAGAGACGACATAGTTGAAGCGTGGCAAAATGCTTTTGAAAAACAAAATCAACAACTTCTTGAAGCCTACCAGAGGGAACTTCCCTTTATACAAAATTTAAGCTATCTCATTGAAAATGTTAAAAACCCAAGACAGTTTTTTTCATTCGCATCGTGTAGGAAGTCACAGGAATTCTTTGCTGAATCAGGGCTTACCTGCACGCAGATCGGACCAACTGTAGAATTTAGAGCCAGACAGGCCGACACATGCAAATTAGTTGGAATCTTTTGTACAACGGAACACACAAGAACAGGAGCTTTTGTCATTTAATGATATGCAAATAAGCGGCCCCTATATTCGATAATTTAGCCCAAAATGATATCCTCCGCACTGTTAACCATGAAGGACATCTTGACAACCATTTCAAGTCCATAAGATGCGCAGAAAACGTACCGATCAACTCCATAACATCACGAAATTCCGTATCATATGGTTTGGTGGAAAAGACGGGGCGCGAGGCACTCCGCGTCCTGTCTTTTCCACCAAGCCATAACATATCATCATCTGCATTCAGGAAGTTACACACACGATTCACCCTAAAAATTTCATTGTGTCGTACGAATTTGCTATACCACATCAGAATCTTTTAAGGACATCAAACCGAAGAGGGGGGTTCTTCAAGTAATTCTGGGATGTAAAAATCAGCCTTACCTTCCTGTATAGTGGCAGTTAAAACCACCTTGTAAATATCACGCGAAGTTCATCAGACATCGAGCAGCATGAAAGTAGGAGTGGAAATCACGTTCGTGTCATATGCTAGTTATAAAGTCTATATGGAAGTCACGTGGTACCCTGAATTTTACTCTGTCTAAGGGCCTATTTACATGGAGGGAAGGTGCCCTGGCTGACCGATTTACCCGGCAAGGAGGGTTAATTAAAACATTGCCTGCCTTTACATGAAACTCATCAAAGCGGGATGGCTAGTGGGATATCTTTTGAGTACAATAAGATGCAATATTTTGAAAATATCCCTTACCTTCCCCACCCCTCCCCCCCCCCCCCCCATATATTGACACAGTATTGAAACTCAGATCTGAAAGTATTTCATAAAGTGGACGGATGATTTTTCTTTGAGAACGGCAAGCTTTAAAGGTAAGGAGAATTTTCTACGTTATTTCTAGATCTTGCTTGGTTCTTGTGTGTTCCTCTATAAACATTATTGCATAGACCGAATACTGCAATCACCCTGTTTCTTGCGAGCCATCACATGAGGACCCACAAGCCTTGGAGATTAGCGAAGTTGGTCATCTAAACTGACCTAATGCGCAATATAAAACAATGGAAGTGTTGATAACATCAGGTGGGTTGATACTAGCGGACTAAGGATACCTTAAATACACTTGAGCCCTACTTCAGATGTGAACGGCTTAAATCTCAGCTCAAGTAGCCTACTTTGTGGCCATGGTAACTTATTGCCTTCAAAGAAGCCGAAGTACACTCTCAAGTCTAGTTCAGACCATCCTTACCAGCTTACCTATCTGCTATCAAAACACATTCCGGAAACGGACGTCAATCAAGCATGTTGTGCGGCCTGACTAACGTTCCTTTTATAAGTTGATGGTTCAAGCATGCCTTATCAAATATTTGGTTGCGTGCCGGCACGCACTCGCCAGTTCGTTCCTTTTGTTCAGGGTGCCCGCTCCCGGTTTACAGATGATGAAAAATTTTTCTGTTATGCAAAGATGACATCTCTTTGTTATGTTTGAATAAGGTCTGGCGCGAGCCAGTACTTTCCAGGTTATGGCAAATTCCGTTTTGCTGTCCTTTAGGGACCAGATGTGTTTACTCAACTCCGTTGCGTTCCTTTTGTTCTCATTTCTAAATGAAGCCGTGTGGTTTCGGAAGTTGATGGTTCAAGCATGCCTTATCAAATATTTGGTTGCGTGCACATATATGGGGCTTACCGCGAACCAATTCAAAACAAGAGGCGAGAGAGGACCATCAGGCCCTTTCGAAACAGTTCTGTAGTGTTTTAATGTTTTAATTTTTCCTTTCCCACACAAGTAATTATATATATATTATATATATATATATATATATATATATATATATATATATATATATATATATATATATAACACAAATGAAGACAAGACACGTTCTATATTTCTTTAGGGAAGAACAAAAGAAAGAAAACATCTACACGTATTGGATGCTTGTGAAAGATTATATATATATATATATTGTACATATATATATATATTGTACATATTGTATATTACGCTCACTGTTCATACAGTTTGAGCACTCTCTCGATTGGGTGGAGAGCCTCATAATAGGTGTTCACTATTGGCATAATGCTTCGCTCACTGATTGCAGTTTGAGCACTCTTGTGACTCCACAATGCAATCCAACAATGTGTAACCGTACATCATGTGCCCAAGTTCAGGAGTTGCCATAAAGCCATTATGGTGACAACCGGGAGGGCACATTGTATACATATATATATATATAACTGCAGACAGTACTGTTTCGGCCTTCTGGGCCTCATCAGTGCAGTGCTGATGTCTGGGATGGAGGTTAAGCTTATAAAGCCACCCCAAATGTATGTATATATATATATATATATATATATATATTGTACATAATTATTGATTATTGATGTGTGTGAAAGAGCTGCACTGAAACCATAGCACAAACCCTCTAAACATTTCAAGAAACTCACAGGAGTTCCTCTTGACATTATTGAAGTCTCGGGAAGCCTTTACAAACAATCTTCAGAATCACCTTGGCTCCATTCCATAATCTGTGGATAAGATTAATGAAACTACTTTAAATTTATCCATGTTACATCACATGAGTTCATATTATTTTGTTCTTCAAGCACCCTTAACGGGGTCTTCATGATAACTCAAGAGTCTTTCAATTTTATTCTGTTGTATGACATTGGTATGACAAATCAATTAGTTATGTGGGCAGACAGTATAGAGAGTTCATTCTGAAAAGGCTTAAGAGGGTTTTACCAATGATCACTGATTGAATACAGAAACAATAATATTGAAATATCCCTCAGAATAAGGAAATCAAGAAGAATAATGTCATAAAATGTCATTACTGTTAGGTATTTTTCGAATACCATGGCTGATTGATGAAGAAACGTACGTGGCACAAACTCAGATGACAACTAAAATATTGCAAATGTAAACACCACAATATAAGAGAAAGCAAAGGTAAAGTCAGTTAAACATTATCAAGGCTCGAAATTGTAACCAATACAGTCGCATTTGTGACTGAGTTTTTCCCATTTGCGACCAAAATATCTGGAGGAATCGCAAATTTGCGACTAAATTTTCATGTCTTGTTTGAAAAATTTGACCGGATTTTTTAAAACCTCAAGCCCTGATTATCCGACCTGTTCCAAGGCTACAGAGTCAAGATATTTGACAAAATGTACGATTGATGGTTTGCATCTGACGTCACTCGACCATGTTGGTGTACAGAACGATGCAGTAAAATGTCTTTTGGGAATTTGACTGTATTATTAAGCAAAACTTGTGGTGACATTTTCTAATTGTTTTGTACACCAACATGGCCGTGTCATCACGTAGATGCAAACCAAAAATACAGTGTCAGTTGACGAATGGTGGAGACTTCGATTTCAAGGTGCACAGCCTGATGACTTGTGAGTCAAAAGTTCAAGTTGTCGTTTTCCTAGGTAGTTAGTGAGTTTTATTCACCCTTTAGAGTTATGCGAGTTAGTGAGTTTTTGACCCATGGCACGTGGTATGTTCTCCTCAAATCGGAAATTGTATTTGAGTTGGGAGGTGCAACAACTTGTGTTATTGAGATTTGAAGCTCGCAAGATGTTTGAAGAGCTGACTTCATTTCTTCTCTTTCCTGACCTTTCAAACTTCCCAGTAATCTTCAATATGAACCAATTATTGTTTTCAGTATCTTAAATGTTGACTTTTCAGTCACACAGCAAGCATGTGGCCTGTTGTAAATTAGCCAGTCAAACAGCACCCTTGCTTTTTTTAAACATAAGAGAATTTTCTATTTAAGCAGAGTTCATTTACATGCATGAATTCACCTGTCAGTTTTTTACCAATTAGAGACGACATAGTTGAAGCGTGGCAAAATGCTTTTGAAAAACAAAATCAACAACTTCTTGAAGCCTACCAGAGGGAACTTCCCTTTCTACAAAATTTAAGCTATCTCATTGAAAATGTTATAAAACATTTGGCTCACTTTTTGTGGAAGTTTTAAAACCCAAGACAGTTTTTTTCATTCGCATCGTGTAGGAAGTCACAGGAATTCTTTGCTGAATCAGGGCTTACCTGCACGCCGATCGACCAACTGTAGAATTTAGAGCCAGACAGGTCGACAAATGCAAATTAGTTGGAACCTTTTGTACAACGGAACACACAAGAACAGGAGCTTTTGTCATTTAATGATATGCAAATAAGTGGCCCCTATATTCGATAATTTAGCCCAAAATGATATCCTCCGCACTGTTAACCATGAAGAACATCTTGACAACCATTTCAATTCCAGACGATGCGCAGAAAACGTACCGATCAACTCCATAACATCACGAAATTCCGTATCATATGGTTTGGTGGAAAAGACGGGGCGCGAGGCACTCCGCGTCCTGTCTTTTCCACCAAGCCATAACGTATCATCATCTGCATTCAGGAAGTTACACGCGCGATTCACCCTAAAAATTTCATTGTGTCGTACGAATTTGCTATACCACATCAGAATCTTTTAAGGACATCAAACCGAAGAGGGGGGTTCTTCAAGTAATTCTGGGATGTAAAAATCAGCCTTACCTTCCTGTATAGTGGCAGTTAAAACCACCTTGTAAATATCACGCGAAGTTCATCAGACATCGAGCAGCATGAAAGTAGGAGTGGAAATCACGTTCGTGTCATATGCTAGTTATAAAGTCTATATGGAAGTCACGTGGTACCCTGAATTTTACCCTGTCTAAGGGCCTATTTACATGGAGGGAAGGAGCCCTGGCTGACCGAGTTACCCGGCAAGGAGGGTTAATTAAAACATTGCCTGCCTTTACATGAAACTCACCAAAGCGGGATGGCTAGTGGGCTATCTTTTGAGTACAATAAGGTGCAATATTTTGAAAATATCCCTTTCCCTCCCCTCCACCCCCCCCCCCCCCCCCTATTCCATATATTGACACAGTATTGAAACTCAGATCTGAAAGTATTTCATAAAGTGGACGGATGATTTTTCTTTGAGGACGGCAAGCTTTAAAGGTAAGGAGAATTTTCTATGTTATTTCTAGATCTTGCTTGGTTCTTGTGTGTTCCTCTACAAACGTTATTGCATAGACCGAATACTGCAATCACCCTGTTTCTTGCGAGCGATCAGTCGTCCCAAAAAATTGTGAATCAAACAAGTGTGTTGAATTGGCCATTGTGCCAAACATTTTGTGAATCGAACCAGTGTGTTCAAGCGGCCATTGTGCTAAGCATTTATCAGGCCAGCGGTAGCCCTGTGAAAGTAAACATTCGCGCCATTTGCGTGACTCAAGGCGGGCAATCAGGGTGCGTTTTCAGTGTACCCGAAATTTATAAAAAGTTGTAATTTTTTGACAGAACGTCAATTTGATATAAATTACAGTAATCCTAACAGGCGAAAAGTGGGCGGTCACGCCAGAAAAACCCGTTTTCCGATTCTTCGTTTCTTTTTTATTTATTTATTTATTTTTTTTTATTGACTGCAATACATGCTAACACTACATGCTACTTACTCTAATAATAATACTAATAATACCTACGACTCAGTAATTATACTATTCACAATTTTAACATTATTTACAACAAAGTGCTGACCTTATCGCAATCTAATCACTACTTAAAACATGGTATTAACACTGTTTACAATGCAATATTTGCGCGGTTTACAATACTAATACTAATATAAATTACGGAACGCATAAAATACGATAAAGTTATATACAGGCAAGACATGCAATGTAATTACTAACTACAGGAACTGACTTACTGACTAACTAAAGGTATCCAGAAATTTACTCAGGTGAGAAATTTGGCCCACTTTTTGACAAAAGCAGAGGAATTATTCGTCATGATAGCGATATATTTTTCTACGTCGATTTTATCATGTACAAGAGTGATGAAATCCGCAAACTGCGGTCTTTTATCATCTAAGGCATTAGCATAAAGAAAGTATTTTCCAATTAAGATTAAGTGATTGAAGGTTAAACAAGATGACCAGTCGTCAAGCACTCCATATATTATTTCATCTTTAGAAAGACTAGATTTCTTTTCTGGAGAAATCGAATTAAACCAGGTAGTAAACTCAGACCAGAAAGATTTCGCAACATAACACGAAAAGAGTAGATGAGAAACCGTTTGTTCAACATTAATACAATATGGGCAGTAAGGGTATGGTTTTTTCTTCATTTTGTGTAAAATGGTATTTGTATATAGTATATTATGAATTATTTTGTACCGAAAAATGGATAGTTTCACTTCTTTCGTTACACGAAATGTCAAAGAGTAAACTCTTCGTCGCTTTTGTTCATCAAAAGCGCACTCTATTAATCTTTTTTCTGCAGTAGGTGGACACTGCTGTCGGCTAATCAGAGTATTGTACACTGTCTTGCACGTGAGCTTATCGATTGCTAGTTGAGTGCTTGTCAGGGCATGTTGATGCGCGTCTCTTTTTAGGCTTTTATTCCGTTGCTCGTCTCTTTTTATGCTTTTTTTTTTTCACTGATAAGGTATAGCCGACAGCAAGCTACGGTGGCGCAGAAAATTACATTTAATTTTAAATTTTTGCACAAACGCCTTAAGCGACAAAAAACTATTTCCTAAATCATTAACAAGGCAGGCAAGTTTACATATGCCGACTTGATTCCAGATTCGATAATAAACAGATGATTGGTTCATTCGTATAAAACGATTATTCCAAATTATTTGATTTAGAATGTCTTCTTTATCTTTAGGCGTTGTATAGTTTAATTCTTGCCAGTGTATTAATACAGCTCGATAGAATTTTGGTAAGTGTTCG
>NC_090887.1:3437393-3449893 GCF_036669925.1 Montipora capricornis
ATAATGTGGGGTCAAATTTTCAACCGGTGGGAAATTTGTCCGGTAGGGTGTGAACATCTGAAGTCTAAGAAAGAATTGATGGTTCTCAGGCTGACAGGTGACAAGAAAAGAGACACAAAAGACGATAGCATAGACACTGTACTACAATATCACCAGAAGATGCAGGAGAACATTGCCGAAGAAATGATCAAGATGGCTAAGAATTTAAAACACACATCCGTCATGGCCAGCAATATTATAAAAGAAGATAACAAGGTAGGAGTTTTATTTATGCAGTTGTAATAAACGGTGAATATGTTATATTTATAGATGATTATCGTTCACATTGGAAGAAGTCATGTTGATCTACTGAAAAAAGAAAAGATTTACCATGCAGTTCTATTTTCAACTTTTCTTCTTCTCCAACATGGCGCGTAGATTTTTGACACTTTTGTTTTCCTTTTCCGTCATCGTTTCTTAAGTTCATCTACACATCCAACTGAGTCACAGGCCACTAATTCAACCTCACACAACTAGCAGAATGGTAACCTGTGCAACAAAATCAACTCAGAGAGCAGCGAAGTCAGCACGACATACTTTCCCCATGTCGTGCTGGAAGACTGAATGAAGGAGGCGCCCAATGGTCCGCCCTGTAGTGTTTCTGACACCTGTCAATCAGCGACTTATTTCAATGTTACTAAGTTCGTGCTTTTAGATTATAATTGAATGTTTGTGTTAAAAAACGGTGTTTCAGTGCTTCTCTAGTTTTTCAAGCACCACATTTCCCGGATAAGTATTTTCTTCTGAGGTATTATATAAAAAATGTCCTCTCCTTTTTTTTAGGCGTTGGAACAGGCGACAAAGCTGGCAGACTCCAATTTTGAAAAACTCACACGAGAATCGGAAAAACTTGAGGAATTAACGCAGGCATCTTGTTCCTGGTGGATTTGGATCATGCTAATCACAGTCTGCATAGTTTTTATGTTCATGATTATGTTTATTCGACTTTTCCCAAAGAAATAAATTTACTTTGTGAATGGTCTTCAGTAAGTGTTGAAAGCATTGGTCTTGCATTACTTTGATTGGCTAGAAAATTTCGCCTTCGTCTTTCAACGTATCGAAAGCGAGGCCAATCAAAGTAATCTCCATCTTGTCCACCTACAGTTTTTTTGCTTCGAGCTTTAACTATAACCGCTGACCGGTTGGCTCATTTGGTTAAGAATCGGGTCTCCGTGTCGGTGTACACGGGTTGCAACCCAGACCAGAGCAACGCTCGGGTCTTAAAATAACTGGGAAAGTTGAAAGTTTTGTAAATATAACATCTGCGAATGGTTTTACTTTTCAAGTCTTCTCGCGGATAGGGACTATAATCCGGAGGTGCTGTTAAGTATGTGGGACGTTAAAAAGCTACACTGTTCGCACAGAGAAGGGATCGAATTTCCAGTTTTGTGATCTATCCCTGCCAGTATGTGGTCAACATGGCTGCATTACTTTGAAGCTCTTCTAAGTAACTGAGATGACAGAAAGAAAAGTGTACCCAGGTGTTAGATTTTTCACTATCGGTTAAATTTTGGTCATATACGAATGTCATTGAAACCAGCGTTGTGTTTAGGGTGGGATTCAAACCCATATCACACTATCAAGGCAAAAACAGAAATTGAACTCATGTGTACGTGACCCGAAAAGAGTGTTGTGTCCCAAGGGTTATAACACGTGGTACAAACAATTGGTTGGTGATCTTATAACTCGAAAAAAACCAAAGTAAAGGCAAGAGTATTGGGAATGAGTTGAATGTGGGTTAAATTAACCAGAAAGACCTTGTGTTAGTGTATTGTAGCCTTGTTAGATCTGTGGTTGAGTACGCTTCTCCTGTTTGGGCGGCGCTTCCGATTTACCTCCAGGATATGCTTGAAGCTGTGCAGAAAAAGGCCCTCTATATTATATTTGGTAAAATGGAATATAAGGAAGCCATGGAAACCGCTGGCCTCCAGTCCCTGTGTGCCAGAAGAAATGATGCATGCGTAAAGTTCATTGGTAAAGCCCGTATCAGTTCTCCACTTAACAGAATTATTCCCAGCCCAATCCTTTCTCAGCAAACTTATGACCTGCGCAACTCTCGTCCCAGGCCCGTACTGGGGCGAACGAACAGATTCAATGACTTTATAACATTAAAGTTTCAACATGTTATTTAATTTTAATTTATTTGCTTTATTTGTATATTCATGTAATGCTGGCGGACCCAGCAATTCAGTCACGACTGCCACTGGGTCGAAATAAACAAATATCTATCTATCTATCTATCTAAATTTGGCATGTATTTAAGTTGCGTAACGACACAGAGAACGGCTGCGTGGGAGAGTTCGGAAACTAGGGCCTGTAAAGTTTATTTCGTGTACACAGAGACCTTCGTTTCATTTGGTCACGTTGTCGGACGTGACCAAAAGAAACGGAGAGCTCTGGGAAACTATTGTGAAGTTTAAAAAAAATTCTCCACTTTCTTCCAGTGCCCGCTTGAAACGATCCCTAAAAGGCCATTGTGATAGTCACACAACAATCCAGCAGAAGGAAAAGCTTTGAAAGTAATTACTTTTCCTAAAAACTAACTTTAATTGTTACCATCGGAAAAAGACTATTATCTTGAAAAATTGCATCTTTGCAAGAAGTTTATTTGATCTCTACAAGTAACCATACGCATTGACAAAAATTACCATTATGTTTTCTCAGCTAACTCGTAACAAATTAAATTTCTGAGCCCTTATGTCTTCAAATTTCTTCGAAGTACAGTGGCAACTTGATTGAATGCAACTTCTGACGTTGAGTGACCTTGGAACGCCTTGGTCAAAAACCTGAAAAAAACTCCAAGACCAATAAATATCAACGTGAAATAATTCTAATGGGTAAATCACAAGTTCAGACCATCTTTGTCCGCTTACTTTAACCCGTCTAAACAAGTAACTAAAAACGTTAGGAAATAAGACATCTACCACACAATCTTGCATAAAGGCCCAGTAATACGGGCAACATTTTTCGTGCAACTTGCCGCGCAACAATGCCAAACAAATTTTTCTGTTACAAAAAGTTGACGTCGCTTTTACTTTTTGCACCATGAAAATTTTTTGCGAAAGAATGTGGTAATACGCGCAAGAAAACATTTCTACTTGCAATGCAACATTGTTGGGCGACAAGTTGCACGAAAATTGTTGCCCCTATTACTGGGCCTTAAGGAAGTGTTGAAGTGTCATGGTTAAAGGGGGGATGCGTGTTGGCATCGACTATTGTTACTTACATGCCAAACAGACCTTACAGTGGTTGGAACTTCTGAATAACCATAAGAACTTTTGCAAACAGATACCTTTGCTACAGTATATTTCGTTCTCTTGGTGCTACAAAGATCTAGCTTAGGAACTTTAAGATCTACGACGGCGTGGTAGACGAGAACGTCACCTTAAAATACAACTTTGCTCTAAAATTCTTTGCGATTATTCCATCTCGTTCGCGTCGTACAATGCTAGCAAGTGTCCTAAATGTAAAATGACAACGCCCGGTTTCAGAACGAAAGATTCACGTTTGTACCGCTCGCGTTGTCGTCAAAACCACAAATTTGGCGATTTGACGTCGTTGTTTTGCACATTACCGCAAAAATATGTTCTAAAATGCGTGCCGCACGTGCAGCACGCTTATTCTTCCTCTTCTAACCAATGATATTGTTACTTTGCGGCGTTCTCTTTGACAACCACGTCTTGGATCTTCAAGTCCCTATTATGTATGGCAACCTAGGACGTGTGGGAAAAAATGTGCCTTTAGTCAGAGGCAAGAATTGTTGCGTTAGATTTTGAGTAAAAACAAACCTAAAAAATGCAAGCACACGAGCAGGAATATGCGCATGAGCGACACAACTCGATCGCTTCAATTTGGTAGCCCGTTGGGAGCAATGGACCTCTTTAGCTTGTACGTTTTGTTTTCCCATTTCAGACCACGTGATGTTACTCTTGGGATCCGTTTCTTTCAAATTTTGTCATCTGCACGTGCACTTGTATGCATAACTTATGAAAAAACAAAAAGAAATTTCCCTTGGGAACATCACGTGGTCTGAAATGGGAAAACAGAGCGTACAAGCTAAAGAGGTCTATTCGCCCTTGTCACACGGGAGACCAAAAAAGCTTTGTTTTACCACGCCAAGCCTCACCCTCATGGTTTCCACTGCGAGGCTTGACGTGGTAAAACAAAGCTCTTTTGGTCTCCCGGGACAATATGGCCGCCGTGTGACAAGGGCGAATCAACTGAAGGTTGCCCAGAAGCGTTTTAGATCGACAGACTGCTGGTGCGTATGAACTGTCCTTGTTCCTGAGCACCGGTCTCCCTTGAGTCTTAACCACACTAATGTAGTGCTACCATTGTCACTCACAACGCATTCGCTTCAACACACGCTCTGTAAAAGGAGGTGTAACTTTGCTCGTGGATTAATTACCACTCCTCCACAAAAGCATACAAACGTTTTCCGAAAATTAGTACCACAAAAGACGGTTGCTTGCAGGCTTGAATTCGTTTGAGCTCTTTTACAACATGTTCTTTGTGTTCGTTGGTTTCAAGATCTTGAGTCATCTTTGATCCCCATGGAAGAATGTTTTTTTTACAAGCTCCGTAGTCTTTGCCAATCATCTTCAATGACAACCAAACATAAATTCCAAAGAATGCAGGGGACGGAGTTGTTTCCTTCATAGTGCTGCGTCTGACGCTTTGACAGGAAGACAACATTATAGGTCTCATGGCAACCAATTTAATGATGCGGTAGTTTTTTTCCAAATTTGAAAACAAAATCACCTCTGGAAGAACAAAGATAATTAATATTCAAATGTGTTGACATCAAGACAAATTCAAAAGGTCAACGTTTCACTTGCGCTTGCTGTCTGTCTGTCAAGCGCAAAGGCTTGCGAGTAAATTTCCCGATTTTCCTCATGATGACAACTATCGATTCAATCACTTGTCTGCATCGATAACGATGACTGCAGATGCTTGACTTCTGGTTCGATGTACCAGATATAAAGATTAAACTAATGAGATTGGGAGTCATGGCAAAAGTATGCAAAATGTTTTACATCCAGAATGACTAAAATAAATCAATAAACTGATTGGCACGATTTACTAACGCTTCCGTCCTTATAAGAGACAGGTTAGTTAATTTATGTTTTCAGTCACGGGTTCCACTGTAAACATTATCTTGAAAATTTCCGACATTCAGCAATTTTTCTTTCTCAAAATTATTCGCATTATAGTAAATTTATTTCTTAAATTCATTCTGCATACATTACATTACATTACATTACAAGGGAAAAGACTTTTCGCCTGAATAAATACGCAGCGCTTTCTTTATAACCAGTTGTTTTAGTCAACCCGACAGTAGCAATGGAATGAAGTTCACTATTAAAAAAAGACCCGGAAATTTTCCAGAACAAAATGGAAGAAATCTGATGTCGCTTCTCTCTTTTGTCTTGGAACCAAATGATCCAAAAGCAAGACAATTTTCTCCTTGCAAGCGACAATTTGCGATTGTAACGAAACCGCACAATTCCTACAAAAAACAACAGAGGGAGTGACCCGGGCGACAACTTGGCAGTGTACTTCGAGATAATTTAGTATTTGAGTACCTGCTGTTTTCCGATGCAACCGCTTTCACGTTCCAAGTTTCATTCTCTCGAGCTTTCCTCCCCGCCATAAAGGCTGAAAGTTAATTCTATGAGCGAAAGTGATGGAGACATTACCACAAATTCACTGAGGTCGAATCCACTTGAAATTTGTGGATCGTTAACTTTGAATCTCAGTGTCTCAAGTGATTCACTTGTCATCGCTTCCTCCAAAAGATCATATAAAAGGTCTCCATCTCGTTTGCCGCATGAGTTGAGTGTCAAATTAAACGTAGTTAAAGACTTTAATTGACGCAACTTTCTTGGGCTGCAACTAAGATAAGATATAGCGCCGTAGTTATTAATTGTCAGGGAAAAATCATTTAGTGACTCGTTTTCCAAGCCCTTGACAACAACAGGCCGGTTAGACCAGCCAAGCGTCAATTTGCCAAAGTTGTTAAATGTCAAAGTGAGATTCTTCAGTGCTTTCTTGCGTGCACAACTATTACCTACATAATCTGCCAAATCAATGGATAAATCTTCGGAGTAGATGTTAGCTGTTAGAGAAAGATTCTCCACTGACATGTAAAACTCCAAAATAGTGTGCAGATCGAGCTCTTGGTAGCCGTGGATTTCAATTATCAAACTGAGATTCTTCAGTGATGTGTTGCGTTCCAAGCCTTCGCAAAGCCTTCCTATATATGACCATGCATCCCAACGCCCATGGTTGTAGGAGTTTATTGTTAAGGTGAGATTCCTCAGTGATGTGTTGCGTGCCAAACCATCTCCCAGAAGGAGTGCCCATGAATAGCTCATGTTGTTGGCATTGCTAAATGTCAAACTAAGATCATTTAGTGTGGTGTTGCTTGCAAAGACCTGATGAACATCATCTTCCAACTCACGGCTGAAGTTGGTATATTGGACGACGTCGTCGCCGTCGTCGTCGTCCCTCTCAATACTGATTCTAGCGCTGAGATTCTGTTGTCCGGTATTTTTTGCTTTCTTAAAGAGCGCAAAGAAAGATTCAAGGTCGTCAATAGAGACAAATTTGTTTTCAAGCGATTCTTCGTGAGGAGCAGGAAAATCATGCACATTAAGGGTAACAGCTGGATTCTTGTCTAATTTAAGTTCTTTGAAAAGAGTTTTTTCCTCTTTGGTTAACTGTTCCCAAGTGTTGATAGTTAAGGAGGACAGTGTTTTTCGTTTGTCAACCCATCTCGCCGTGACATTTAGAATGCCATCGGTTAACTTTCCGTGGATGTCTAATGTCAGGTGAGACACATGCTTGCGCGATAAGCCTTCAAATAAAGCTTCTGCACCATCACCACCCAATTCACCCCAAACGTTTAAAGTGACGTTTTGTTGTGCAAGTAATCCATCTGTTATCTCAAAAGTACAACACTGTGTCACCTGAGCGGCTGTCACTTTGTCGAAGGTATTTGGGTAGAGAGCAAATGAAGCGGATGTTTCCCTTCCTAATCGCGAATGAATATTCCTCCCAACCGCCTGCCAATTATCAGGAACCTCTCCACGAAGAGAAACAATCAACTTAGTAAGGGAATTATTTTCTACGATACCTCGCTCTATTAAATTAGCACCATAAAGACTCAGCTTTCCGTCAACACACACTTCAAGGACCTTGACTGCAACTGGACCTGCAAGGCCTGTTGCTAGGGCCATAGCCAGCGAGTCTTGCATATCTCCGCAGATATAAATAGAAAGAGAGGACAGAGATTTGTTATGTAATAGATTCTCTAAAGCTTTTATTGCAGTTTCACTCAATGAACCACGAATCCTGAGACCAACAGATGACAGTGGTGAATCACCACATAATCCAGCATCAAGGGCCCTGGCCCAGCCGTCGCTCAACTCATCGAATAGAGGAAACGTCACTTTCTCTAAGGTTTCGTTTGTTTTCAGGAGTTCAGCAACACTCTCCCAATCATCACATTCCTGTAATTCTCCGGATTCATCTAAGATGTCGAGACTTCTTATCTTTGGAAGAGACTGCAATTTTTTCAAACTTCTAAAGAAGACATCGCGAGGTATTTCAATGTGAACATCAGGTGTCTGATGTTTGGTAAAGCCTTTACATGCCCTTAAAACCTCAACTAGTTTCCAATGCGGAAGCAATTCGAATGCTGAATCCAGGTTCCTGTGACGATTCACCTCGAAATCTTGCATCGGATCAAGGGTAAACAAGGATAAGTGTACGACCGGTGGAAAAGGTATGAATGAGAACAAAGCATCTACCATTCGTTCAGGGTTTCCACTTTCACTGAAGCTCTCAACAAAGAAATTCGCTTCTTCATCACTGCATTCGAACCAGTCCCACCCAACCTCCAGCTCCTCGCCAATCTGTGTGAATAGAATACTTGCCTCCTCACGCAGTATTCCACACACAAATAAAAACACTTGAGGAAATTTCTCGACCACCTCATAAAACTTCACATGCTCAAACACATTAAACTGGTTTTTTCGTAACTTATTCGCAATGTATGACGCAGCCAGATACTCTTGGAACGACTTGTGAAGAAAGAAGTATTCATGTCGTGGCTTCAATCTCTTCAAACTTTCCTCTTTATATACAAGGCCGAGATAACGAACTACCAATTTGTCATCACTTCTTTCAAACACTTTTAATTCTCTTTCTCGAAAACTATGGCGATCACTCAGCAAGCAATTCCAAGCCAATTGTCCGAGAACAAGGAGGTCTGCTTCAAATTGTTTCTCCAAATTCCTGTCCCTTTTACGAGCCTTCACACTGCGTTTTACACAATATCTTCTCAAAAGACACCGGACAATGATTTGATAGAGATTAGTACGGGAAGACGGCAGTTTTCCTTCATGATCTTCATAAACAACGCAAAGGAGAAGTAAATTTAGAGGATTGTTTCGTAGGGCATGCAACAAAGTGTTTTCTTTTGCTTCCTCAATGAGTCTCTCTCCCTTGGATGGATCGACATTGTTGAAGTGTTTCCTGATGTACTCAAGGGAATCCTTTTCACTGAATCCTTCAATCCGATGACAAATATCAAATGAAAATTGTCTCCGGGCTTCAATTCCTTTTTCTTGTCGAGTTGTGGCAAACACATAGCAAAACGTTAAAATTCTTCGATGCAGAAGTTTGTCCACGTGATGCTTTGATTTTTCAGAAAGTTCGTCCAATCCGTCCAAAATGATAAGAGTTCTCTCCTGGCTGTGGATGTCGGTGATAAAGTTCCGTAGTCTTTTCTTGGTCGTTTCCTCCACGTCTTCGGGTAGAAGTTGTTCAAAGATGGTTTCCATTATGTCCGCGTCCAAGTCTCTACATTTCAGCAACAAAACAAGTTCGAAAACAGGGAAGGTAGAAGGCATTGATTCATTTGCCCAGTCATAAGCAAGTTTAAGACAGAGGGTGGTTTTGCCGATTCCCGGACTTCCCTCTGCTAGGACCATGGAATCTTCACCTTTATTACAACAAAAAATTTTACCCAAGGCTATTTCTGCGTCTTCAAGTCCTTTTGGTCTCGCGACAATTCTAAGTCTAGTGTAGACTTCATCGAGATGTAACTTCATGCCTTTGCCAGTGTTCCAAAGAAGCGGCCTGAACTCAGCTCGTCTTTTGTACTCTTGTCTGAGCAATTTCACGACCACAGAGTCAGCAATGCCGGCTGGAAATAACACAAAAGTAGTACACAATTAAAATCGTGTCTTGTTGGTGATAACCAGTAAATGAAACAGCAATTGAACAAACCCTTCCTTATATAGAAGGTCAAATGGAACTACAAAAACCCAGATTTTACAATAAACTGTCAGTAAACATTACAGCAATATTTAATGCTCCAAAAGTACAGAGTACGCAGCAAGGCTTTTTAAAAATTCATTTATGGATTCTTCCCAAAAACGCTGAGTAGAGAATCAAGAAACACAACCTACATATGACGCCGAGCTGGGAATTGAATTTAGGCCACATTGGTGGGAGGCGAGTGCTCTCACCACTGCGCCAGCCCTTCTCTACAAACTACGGTCATTTCGGCCATTGTAATTTGTTATTCTGAAAAATATTTTCCTTTGTAAAACACATTGATCTTCAAAAAGGGGTGTTTTTTATAAAGTCACCACGCCGTTAAAATGTCCGGGATAGTATCTATCCCTGACTTTCCAGCCTTATTGGATATTGCTACCCTTTAAACCACTTCCTCGCTTTGGAAACTAAACAAGTATAAAGCCTTACCTTTACGGGTGTCGGTAACATGTCTTTGTTGCATTTCTGCAGTTTGTCTTTCTGATATACCTATTCCGAGAAAAATAATTGAAATTACACATAACGTAGACAGGGCCGTAGCCAGAAAAAAACTATAACTGAGGCAATGTCCATAATTAAATTCTCTTCGTACGTATTTTATGATGAGTACATTTTAAAAGCAATACCGAAATCACGCTTTATTGAAATCACGCAAAAATGACTGAGGCAAGTGCCTCGGTTTGCCTCATACTGGCTACAGCCCTGGTAGATGCATACAAACATTTATTTCATACTTAACTGAGATTTACACATGAACAAAAGGCCCCGTAAAATTCGTGCGAAATACACAACCAACAAATCAGAAAAGCGAACAACTGTGAAAATATTTGTGCTGGCGCTTATTCTTGCGTTCGCTTGCGTTGCGTGAAAACGAAACGCAGCATGAGCACCAGGAAATTTGTTGCGTCTGGCCAATGAAAGCACTCGTTCCAGATTCTCTGCGTCTGAGCATTTGAACAAAATGGCGGATGCCGTGGTTGTTATTTAATGCTTATGTCGACGTTCGTTTTCACTAGCATAAGCTTCATATGCTTGTGCTTGCGTCGTTAGTGAAAACCAGGCTTATAATTTGGTATGCGCTGGAGTATTGAGGTATGGTGATTGAAATTTAAATGCACTTTAAATTACTATGCCGAAGATGCCACAATTGCATTACGGATTGATATCCCAGTATAAAATGACTTAACAAGTGTCTTTTTTTTACTTAATTGCCCATCATTCCATCATTAACATAAAAAAAGCGTAATACAGGTACCTTCATACACATTTCTGGCTTGTGTATCAACAGTACATGTAGTTGCCAAGTGACTGCTTGTCATTGATGAAGCCTCTTCTTCTAAAGAAGCATGATGAATCTCTGCCAGAAGAATAACATACAAGTGTACAGTTATTTTCTTTCAGGAGAGATCTATCAACATATTTGAAATTAGATACGTTTAACTGACAGAGACACCACCATTCAGAGATGCTACTTTCAATTCATATGTCGAGGAATGCCCCTGATTAGATAAAACAAAAAAGCAAGGTGACACACGCTAACACCAACCCAGTGTAGCCAAAAACATCACGCATGCGCACAACTATTTTACCCTGTCAATTAGCAGCCATGGACAGCTGTTGCGGCCTTGCTGGGCCTCATCAGCATGTCGTAGATATGTACCAGGCGTCACGAAGTGTCCTCTTGCTGTTCTCCCAAAATTCAACACCACTTGTGTCTCCTCAGAATACAGACATTTAACGTCACGAAGTGTCACCCAAATGCTTCTCCTCGAGTAAGAATAAACAGCTGCATTTACCGTAAGCTAAAACTAACGCTAACCTTTACCCTTACCTTATTGTTTGAAATAGGTAGCAGAGGCTTAGACTTCAAGGGACAATTCGTGTTCAGTACTGGGCATGCATCTCATTAGGTTCATTTCTGGACATGAGTGTTCAATTCTGTCCATTATCTTAACCATAATAGATGCAAATAAGACCTTTGAAGGTGACTTCCGTTTGGGTTCTTGTCACTTCAAATTAACGTGGAATCTTTGAAAATTTAAGGAAACAGATGAAAACAGAAAATATACCAATTTTCCCTTTACATGTACTTTCAACCTCATGGCCATAAGATATCAATGGACGGAAATAATGACAAAATAAATGGCATAAGAGGTCTGGACACAGCAATGTCATTATCATGTTCAATACGTCTGCAAAGTACATGTATAATCAAAGTTCCACAAAGGGACACAAACAATACAGCAAGAAAAAGACTACTCAACGGAAAGTAACTTCTCAAAGTAAAGTGTTAGCATTCATTCAATTGCATGGATACAACTTGTCCAGAAATTTCAATATGGATGAAACCCCTACATGTATGTGGTTTGAGATGCTGTCCTGCCAAACTCTCAAATTCAGTAGCATCCGAACAGTTCCTGTAAAATCTCGCAGCACCGAAACACCAAACTCCACGATCCTCTGAGCAGTTGCTGCTGAGAAACTTCCATTGATAGCAATTTACTTACGGCAGAAGAAAAGGAGAGATGAAAGAACCGATTGATTCCAACAGCAAAGAAGATGAGCTATCAGTTGATAACCCACATAGCATACAAAACAAACAGTTACTTTACAAGCCACCAAAAATTTAAAGTTTATAACCAACAAGTCTTTTGTTTCTTAGTGTTTTGTTGGGCTCATACAGTATGCAGTTATGTGCGAATTTATGAACTAGACATCAAGTCTTACCTCTGCAGATGTCTGTATCATGTCTTCGCTTCTTTGATGGTGGGGTGTCACCTGGATGTGAGGGTCTTTTTCCTTGTTTTTCTGAGGAACCCAAAGTTAAATTGCGATGTCAATAAAGCAACTTCCTCCATAAGAGAGTCTACAAACCAAGTCACTGACCACATGCAGAGACAATGATAATTAATGCAAAAGCAATGAACAATAGGACTTCACCTGTCAAATTAATCCCAGCTCGAGTGGATTCAACATAAGATTCAGACACCACGATACTCGGCAAGTGTTTTCTTGTCAATGACGAGTCCTGTCCACCTTCAACTGCATGAGTCCCTACCAGACAAATAATATACAGAATCTTAGTCAGTGTCATGTACTGAAAAACACCTGTT
>NC_090887.1:3454893-3479893 GCF_036669925.1 Montipora capricornis
GATGTGTAACCGATACATAAGATATTGCATGCAATGAAAACACAAAAACTCATTTCCAGTCACGCACTCATTTCTTAAAATAATATTTACCCCCTAGACTGTCACGTAGAATTTGGTGGTCGATTGCTCAACGAGCGCCTCTGAATGAGGAGATACCAAGTTTAAATCCTACTTTGAGTACTTTCCCTGAAAAGTCTCTCTACCATGAGAAGTCCCATGAACAAAAAAAAACACACCCAAAGAAAGGAATAAAAATATTATTATACATAACGTCCCCAAGAATAAGAAAATCAACAAAAATAATATAATACATTTTGTTTTGACCCCTTTTTGGATATCATTTATCATTGATGGAGGAACAAGTCTGAGTCAAAGTAGGCATTCGGGTGTTCAATTACTTGCACATTGTTTCACCTACACAGTTTTCTCCATATGAGCATTCTCTCTCACAGATGATGCACTTCACTTATGAAAATTTTTGTACTTGAAACAAAGCAAACATTTTACTCAGCTGTTGCAGTACAATAATAAATCATTTATTTACCTTGCAAAGGTGGGAAAAACTTTAAGGACACTTGTTTCCAAATCCAGCCACAGGACCATTTCTGTCAATTAAACAATTTGCCACACATTCTTTAGGTATAAAACATGAAAATAATGAATATAGACAATACAGGAGACATACTGCACATGCAGTTTTTTTAGTGGACCTGGAGGTTGTTACATGTATTCTACTCACACCTACATGTATGTAAAGTGCCCTGGCCAATTGACGAGTGAAATCATCATCATTAATTTTGTTGAAGTAACTATTGATCCCCAGAAGAATGTGAGCATGAAATTCAACAAGAAAACCTATACTATAAATTTTGAATACCTTGAACCCACAAGTCCTTTCTCATAAGATCTACTCGCATATGGAACACTCTCGCCGACGAAGCTACCATGAAATCATACTATGTATCCGCCCTTGAAAACTACGATGTTGATAAGCCCCGTTCATTCAAAACTATACGTCTCAAGTGTAATCGTTATTGTAGTCTTGTCTCGCCCAAATAATGCAAATTGCATTATTGTATGTCTCTAATACGCCGTTGATTGTCATACTATGCAATTGATCTTTTATTGGTGTTAATGATTAACCATTGCCCAATATTGAAAGCATATTTCTTATCTTTGATTGTCCAAAGGTGCAATTGTTCATCTGTTGATGCTATTGAATATTAATACAAATGCAAATAGTGTTACTGAAAGTTTGTTCGCGTTAATGAAGTTCATGCCAGTGCTAATGAACGTATGTTTGCCGTATAGTTTCAACTGTTGACGTACAGTGTACATGACTGTATATTTTGCGTAAATGAACAGCAAAAGGTGTATATGAGGCCAATCTCTCTCTCTTCCAACTGCTTCAAATGAAGAGAATTTTGAATTTAATCAGAAAATAAAGTTCATTTAGATGCATGAATTCACCTGCCAGTTTCTCACCAATCTGAGAGGACATCATTGAAGTGTTACAAAATGCTTTTCACAAACAAAATAAACAACTCATTGAAGCCTAGCAGAGAAAATAATTTTCCTTCATACTAAGTCCATCTTTGAAAATGTTATATAACAATAATTGTGGAACTTTTGAAACCCCAGTTATTTAGGCCAAACTAAATTAAAGTCGCTTGAAAGAAAGTTTTTTTTCAACAAGGTACCATTTTCCTGACATCATCAGCGTGCACAATGGGAATGTTAAGCATGCTTGCCCAAATGAATTTGTCTGTTTGTTATTTATTTGTTTGAGCAGGTTGAAGTTTTGGCAGCTATTCAGCTGATGTGAACCTGCTAGCCCCATCCACCCACACTAACAAAAGACAACCACAACACCGGGAACGTCATCCTCGACTCTTCTTGAATAGTGTGTGGGTTCTTTAACGTCCCACAGGGCACTTGTGAGCATAGAAGACATTTGTGAGACGGGGCTTACAGTTTATAGTCCTTATCCGAGAAGGCTTAAAATTCTAACCATTTGCAGGCGTAATTACAAAGGCAGCAGTTTCTCCGCAGTTATTTTAAGACCCTGAGTGTTGGGTCCGGCCGGAGTCAAACTCACAACCTCCCACATGGCAGTGCGATGCTTAACCAACTGAGCCACTGGTACGTGGTATTTACTAGCTATGTTGTGTCAAATGATCTCGTTTTGTGAGTGCAACAATAATTTTTGCACTCACAAAACGAGATCAGTTATTATTCATTCACTTCGCTTTGGAAGTCACAGGAATTTATTGCTGAATCAAGGCTAGCTTACAGATCTTGTTCACAAAAAACAAATTATTTTACACATATTGGACCAACAGTAGAACCAGACAAGGCCACCATATGCAAATTATTCGGAGTCTTTTGTACAACGAGACATACATAACAACAGAGCTTTTGTTATTCCCTTAAGGATATGCAAATAAGTGGCCACTATCTTCTGAATTTAGCTCACATAATTATCCTCCGCACTGTTAATCCTGAAAAGCACCTTGACAAACATTTTAAGTCCATAAGATGAGAAGACGATGTGCCAATCAATTCCGTAATATCAAGCAAATTAACTTTGAATCATCATTAATCGTTTGCATTCACGAGTTCGAGGGACTAGAAAATTACACGCACTATTCACCCCAAGCAATATTATTGCGTCGTATGAACATCACAATATTATTAAGAATTCAAACCGAACGTGAGATTCTACAGCTGTTTAAGTAATTCTCGGATGTAAGCAGCCTTACCTTCTTGCATACTGCTAGTTTATAAAACGGCGTTGTAAATTTCACCCAGCAAGGCGGAAGTCATCTCGAAAGCGGCATGATATACGATACTTAACTCTGAGCCTACATCATGCGTCGAGTTCCTAGGTGCGATGATTTAAAGGACTGCAGATTCAGACGGTCAGAATAAAATCCAGACAGCAGACACCACAGAGCTCTATGGTGGGTGATTACCGTCATAATTCAATTTTTGATTTTTTGACATGTTATTACATTTTGCATTGTAATGAATTTTTGTCTGTTTTGGATTTTATGTTGGTTTTGTCAATTTTCTGACAGAATTCAGAAATTTTTCTCTAATCAAATTTTCGGATAACCTGAACTTTCTGTTGATTTGAATTTTCGGGTTGTGTCAGTTTTCAGGGAGCTTTTCGATTTTCCGACTAGTTTTGAATACTTTACATCTCCGATTCGTTTCTGGTGAATTTTCTGCCAGTAGTCCTAATTTTCGGACACATTTAATTTTCGGCTACAACTTTTCTCGAGTTGGCCTGGTGACTACGAGACACCAGGTCGAGGTAATATACCGTGTTGATCCAAGATGGCGGATAGAGTGATGGCGTTAAGTTACTTGCGAGAGCTTTTACTTAATATCATTCGGGAAATTAGAGGAGGAGGCCTTGACCCAAATACAGTGGATGCCTTACACTTTAGGCTGGATTGGCTGCATGGTTTAATAGCTCGTCTTGTTCATTTGTATGGAATCGATGAGCAAATTGTGAACCTAATTAGGGGTGCACGGGATTGCCTTTTTGCAAGTCAGGATATTTTTGGTGTTTCATCACCAGCTACTGCCTTTACTGGACAACGTGGACGTCCAAGATATTCAATTCCCAGAGATCAGCTCGATTTTCTAATCGGCAGATCCTTTTCTGTCGTCGATATTGCAACTTTGCTAGGTGTCAGTGTTCGGACTGTTGAAAGACGCTTGTTCCAATTTGGGTTGAGTGTGAGATTAACATACTCAAACATAGACAACGGAGAACTCGACCAGCTGATTCAAAACATCCTAGCAGAGTTCCCTAACACCGGGTACAGGCGAATGACTGGATTTCTGAGGAGTAGAGGTTTGAGAATGCAACAGTGCAGAATAAGAGAAGCAATGCGGAGGGTCAATCCAGCTGGGGTCCTTCTACGGTCACTCGAGCTTAGGACGATACACCGACGACGGTACCAAGTATATGGACCACTTGCGTTGTGGCATATAGATGGTAATCATAAGCTAATAAGGTATCATACCCTTATTAATTAATTAGTGATTGTAATGTCAATTGTTCTTCTTCATTGCCAGTATTTGATTAGGTTATTTCTATTAGGAGAATGAAAACCACCACTTATCCCCCTCTCAGTTCATTTATTCACTTGTGCATTGTCTACTTACCCATATTTCTATGCATCATTTCCATTCTCTCTGCTTACTCAACTAGAACTTCTTGATAGTATGGGTGATGTTATTGATGTTATGAAATTGTTGAGTAAAATTTGCTTTACATAATATCTCACTTGGAAATTATGTGGTTATTTGTGAGTGTCTAAGCGTTGAAAGGTATGTGTATACGTCATAAGAAATCAGTAGGATAATTTATGGCTGAAAACACTGCTTCCAGTGTTGACATTGGTGATAGACATTCCTTAAAAACTCTTTGAAATCCAATCAGTGCTTAAATTCAGTTAAAAAGCACAGGTTAGATCTCAAAACGTTTTTTTAAGGGATTATTGATTACTTGTTTTTGACATCTTCAGGTGGAGATTTGTAATACATGGAGGAATCGATGGTTTCAGCAGAATGATTGTGTTTTTGCAATGTAGCACAAACAACCGTGCTTCCACTGTGTGCAGACTATTTCAAAATGCAGTGCAGACTTACGGGCTGCCTTCAAGGGTCAGATCTGATAAAGGTAGAGAGAACTGTGATGTTGCATGGTTCATGCTTTCGCATCCTTTAAGAGGACCAAACCGAGGAAGTCACATTGATGGCAGAAGTGTGCACAACCAGCGTATTGAGCGACTGTGGCGAGATTTGTATACTGGGTGCACATATGTTTTTCACCAGTTATTTTGCCATATGGAGGAGTGCTCACTTTTAGATCCTTCCAATGAAGTTCATATATTTGCATTACATTTTGTCTACTTGCCAAGAATCAACAGGCACCTAAGAATATTTTCCTCAGGGCACAACAATGGACCCATTAGCACAGAAAGAAATATGACACCTGTGCAGTTGTGGGTCAATGGTTTGATGCAAATACAAGGATCAAATCACAGAGTAGTACAGGAGCTGCGCCAAAGAGTAAGTAATTTCTTACATCACTGAGTGTCATATCTGGCCAAGACGAGACTTGAAAGAATCTGTAGCAGGAACTTTTAGGACAGATTTGAGGTGTTGGATACCTTTTTGAAACATTCCCTGAGTGTTAGATATATATGCTCAAACAAGAAATTAAAGACCAAAGAAAGAAAGAAAGAAATTGGCCGAAATGTTACCTCAGTATAGAGTACATGTATATAAGATATGATGTATCAAATGTGAGAGACTGTTTCATTACCACATCCAAAAATATGATGGGCAGCAGATTATTTTTGACAAAATTCAAGGTGTTTGGATAGCCGATGAAACACAGTCTCAAGTGTTTGATATATCTTCTCAATTGAAAGAGGAACTGAGGAGTAAACAGGGAAATTAAACTGTAAAAATTGTGCCAATCAGGACCAGGTTTGCAAACCACCATCAATTCTCTTTGTTTTACGTTGATGAATTATTAATGAGTTTGAGAATTAACCAGTACAACCTCAATAGATGACAGCAACTGATAAGTTTGTCTTTTAAACAGGCGGACATTGAAGATTATGGCATTGATTGAGAAGGTCCAGCACCCTCTGAGGCATGGAATGGTCCTCTTTGCAGTACAGAAGAGTCAGTAGTCATACCACAGACCTCACTGCCATTTTCTTTGGAGACATATGTGGAAGTGGCCAGAACAATAGATCCTTGCCAATATTCAGAATTTCAAGGTGTAGACGTATATATTCAAACCTTAACTTTTATTGAAAGAATACACTAGCTGTTCACCCACCAGTTGTACAAATGTTATTCACTGTCAAGAATATAAAAGTGCAGTTTAATATTTAAGGGGATAATATTCTTGTAATACCCTACATGAATTGGCACTCTTTTGTTCAAAGTCTTGTGGTCAAAGGAACAAGTCCATCAAGCTGAGACATCAAAAGGACTGTGGTTCCCAATGGCCTGTTTTGGGAAATTAAGTAGTAAATACAATAAAAGCATCCAACTGATGATGAAACAGACAGCTTTGCTGTATTTCCAAGACAAAATTTCATCTTACAAAAGCACAAATGGATCTTTGCTATGTATCAGAATCTTTCTCAAAAAACATAGGTACCCTGTGCAATCTTCATTCTAAAATATTCAGAACACATGTTTGTGCAAGATTGTACCATTTCAATAACAGAACTATAATAACAACAACTGAGATTAATGGGGACTAAGATTGACTGGCCTGTGGCCAGTTAAGTTGCAGGCTATACACTGATGCCTGTTAAGGCTGTTTTAGAGTGAGTAATATCCTCTTGATCCATACTTTAAGGCTTTTGACAAGGAACTCTTCAGAGTCGCATAATCTGTGTGAGAAGAATTAACGATAAGCCTGTTGAAACAGGCTTTACTTTCAGCAAGGCTTGTTTGTGTACCCTGGTCATCTAGTTGTACCCACAGTTTCTCTCCATGGGGTGGCAACATTTCCCATCCTGTCCAGAAGGCCATTAGGTCACGCAGACCTGCCCCAGCTGTAATAAAAGCAAAGAGACACTCAGTTCCCTACTATAAAGAGTGTTTTATTTTTTTTCAATAGACAGCTTCCAACAAAAACGAGAGGCTGGAAACAAACAACACTTAATCCAAATATCTCATGGTTTAGATTTATCTTTGGTTGTAACTTTTGGAAACCAGCATGATTCTTTTTGTTTTTTCTTTTTTTTTTTGTTTGTTTCCTAACTTTCTTAGTCTGAAACAAAGGGAGCTAAAAGTCAAACTGGTTCAATACACATGAAATAACAGCTGCACATACAGGGAAAAAGTGGGACTTCAAGGCTGCTGCCTAAGAAAATTTTCCGGAACCCCTTCGGGCTTCCGACATTAAAAGTTAGTAGCTCGAGTCATTTTTTCAATAGCCCAGACTTAATCAATTCCAGCAGGGATCACATTAAAAAGAAAATGAGGATGAATCAAGTAAGACCACCGGTCGGGCTACTTCTTCAGAAATTTGGTCGCCCGTGCTCACAAATAAGGCGCCCCAAGCGACTGTTAGGCACCAGCCTTGGACTTACATGTACTTTTCACTCAAGGAAACCACATCAAATAAACATCAACATCATTGCAAAGGTCATGGGATAACAGTGGAATCCACATAACCTCCAAGGGAAACGTAAGTTGGTTCGAAAAATCACAGAGTTTGAGAAATAGAGGGTAAAATGACAGGGTTTGACTTTGGGAGTGAAACCACTTTTGGTTCAAGTTGTCAGGAGGTTTGAAAAATTGAGGGTTAGAGAAATTGGCATTCCACTGCAACATCATTTTTACCTTCTGCGTTTTGGCTGATTTCATCAAGAAACTGATAGAGGAAATGCAAAATAACTTGGCCTTGAGGGTGTTTGTCATTTTCAAGACTGATCCTACTCCTGACCTCCATCTTGTCAATAACTGCCTCAGCTTGCCGCGGAAAGACAGCTGTTGCCATTGAGTCATGGACCTTTAAGTACTCTATAAGGCCAAGTTCATTCATACCAGAAGCCAAGTCAGTCAGTTCTTGATGCCGTTTTTCAATGACATTATACACGAGTAACTGTTGTAGAGCAAAGTGTTTTTGTTTCCCTGTTAATGGTACTTGAAGCACAGCAGCTTCATCCCGATATGGCAGCAAGAAGACTTTTAGCTCATCTGATGGTTCTTTATCATTGTCCATATTGGATAACTGCAGAAACAAAAATCGCACAGTAACAATAATTGTAAACAAAAAATAAATATAAACTCACAGAAAAAAAGTGAAATGAGTAAACATTCCACCAAAGATGCTAAGAGTAGTGGTAGAGTGGTGCAGGTGGTCACTTGCACTTCTTGAATTTGCATAATGTTATGTTACTAGAAATTGCTCTTTAAAACATTAACACATGTTCACTTATGAGGGGTGGTCAGTGTGGGAGGTTTAGCTGTGCTTACAACCAGGCCAAAGACATTCCTTCATCCTATTTGTGTTGACACTGTACATAACTACTTCAAACCATGAAGAAAAAAGGAACATGGGACCCATAACTAATCCATAATAATTATTGTTACATAAGTGGTGTACTTACCTCCTTTAAGGCTTCCCTTAGGTCATAGTCTGGTACATCATCTATGGTTACTGCATTGATACTATTTTGACACCAGAACTGAACAACTGCTGCCGAGAGTCCAAATAAGGGAGGACCTCCATGTAGGAAGGAGTGGGCGATCATTCTGCCAACACTTGTATAAAATCCTGCATTGCGAAGGAGAGCATTGGGGATAGGAAGTTTGTGGTATTCCTCACCTTCAAATACTTGTGTCAGTTTTCCCAGCCCCTCTCCATCAAGTGGAAAGCCATCATGAAGAAATGCCATGAGTGTACTGAAGAACTCTCTCACTGGACCTTTCCCTACTGCTACTTCATTCTCGAATTTCACCCTCAATGTTGAGTTAAGCCCTGGATTTGGTTTCTTATAGATGGCCAGGACATCAGCTGAGAACTCCTCGTTCATGCGATTAACGTATATTCTCAATGGGGGGGCGTTCTCATTTAGAGTCTGCTGCCTGTACGTAACAATAGGATCCTTTGGTTTATCCACACCAAAGGTGGGTAGCAGAAGTTCATCATCACTTGCATTATTGCATTGATCATCACTGGTTTGATTTGCCATACTGGTACTTGCTGTGGTTTAAAAAAAATACTAATATGAGATACAACACATGCTCACATTGTTCAGTAGGTGTATAGATGAGAGGGGTGGGGGCTAAAACAGTTGACTTTTATTCCAGGTACAGCTGTAATAACAAAATATCCATTTCCTTTACTGGATTACAAAAAATCAATATTCAACATTGACATTTGTATGATTCTGACACCTACGATTACCTTACCAGGCCAATGGATGAGTCTAGAAGCAGCCACACTTGCATTCCCTCCACTTGCAGTCAGTGTGTTGTTAATTACATTGCCACTTATGTCAGGAAAAAGAGCACTCAATTCTACCAAAGCAGCATCATTCAGCTGAACACAAATGAAAATGTGAAAAGTCATTAATTATACTAAATTGACAATTTTGTACTCAGAAGAAAATGTACCATAATAATTGTTAGTACCAGGCATATAGCTCATCCTAATTGCTCATAACCAACATATTAACCAATATATGGACTTTCAACACTTGAGAAAGTACTTCTTTGAAAAAGTAGGACATATGACTGTATGCACTCTTCTTTTCAAGCAAGGACATTTTCATGACTGTTTGCAGTCTTATTCTCACTCATATTTTCAACAACTTAAAAAATCTAACTACAATTAACTCATAACTCTACTTTGAATTGCTAATGCATAAAGAAAGGAGTGTCTTCAGTAAATTAGAGTGATGATTTTTATTGAACCTGTGAAAGAACATTTCACAATGTGTGCTTCACTGTCAAAAGTAATCAGATAGTGCATAATGATTTGTCTACTAACTTCATGAATTTAACAGGCGAAGTAAAAACACAACAGAACAGTTAGAAAACTACCCCCCCCCCCCTCCCCCTTCAACCAGCACAAACATGACATTAATTTCTAGTCCCTAAGAAAGAAATAGATTACCCCAGGAGAATCGGACATTTCAAAGGTAGTTCTCTGTGCTGTAGTGGCATCTACTTCAGCATTGACTTCCTCTCTGTTGCATGACTGCTGATGGGACCTGACTTCAGTCACCTTGAGCTGCAACCCACATATTGTACAGTTCACTTGAGGGACACTTGAATTTTCTTGTGCTGTAGAAGCCTACAAATAATGGTGCACAATGCCAGTGTTATTATTTTTTTAGAAGTGAATAAATGAAATATCATTTCGAGAGATTGTAGCGATGATTCACCCCTGCAATTTTTTTTCCCAAAAAATGCCATTCGCACCTACCATATCAGTTGAAACTGGGGAAATATCTAATTCCACTTGCAATGGCCGTATATAGGCCAGGGCTTGTCCAAGACCCGCCTGATCCCTTAGGTAAGGTACAGAGTATCCTGTTGCTGGTGGTGATACAAAGGCTAGACTGCTACCAATTCCACTCCTCAATATTTCAAATCCACCGCCAGCTTTAAGCTTAGGGTATGCAGCTTCCAACTTCTTGCTGACCTCTATTGCCTGGTCTTTGTTACCAACAACCACCTTTTTTCTGCCTAAGCCTGCGGTTTGCAATTCAAGTTTTTGAGACTTGACAGGCACTTGATCCTGTTGAGGACTGGCTAGACAAAAAAAATCGTGTGTCCATGTCTCTTTGGGTCTAAAGTAAGGACTTGGCCGGCTTCCCCGCTTTGGTGGCCGTGAGGATTTCTGTACACGAGAAAGTGATGAACTTGTAGTTGCCGCATATGGCGAGAAAAGGTTTCTGAAATCTGCCATTACTGCCGCGTCGCGGTCTGGTGTAGGAATGGGAGGAATGGTATTTTGAGACTGTGCACTGCTGCTTGAAGGTCTAGCCGGTATTGATGACGACGAATTATTTTCATTTTCACTTAATTCGCTTGATGATAAAATTTCCGTTGCCTGTCGAAGGAGATTTATTGCACGGGAGAAATTGTTTGTTGTAGGCTCCCGATCAGCCATCTTTGAACTAACACAGGAAATCCTCTGTGGCGGGAACTATCTTACCTCGACCTGGTGTCTCGTAGTCACCAGGCCAACTCGAGAAAAGTTGTAGCCGAAAATTAAATGTGTCCGAAAATTAGGACTACTGGCAGAAAATTCACCAGAAACGAATCGGAGATGTAAAGTATTCAAAACTAGTCGGAAAATCGAAAAGCTCCCTGAAAACTGACACAACCCGAAAATTCAAATCAACAGAAAGTTCAGGTTATCCGAAAATTTGATTAGAGAAAAATTTCTGAATTCTGTCAGAAAATTGACAAAACCAACATAAAATCCAAAACAGACAAAAATTCATTACAATGCAAAATGTAATAACATGTCAGAAAATCAAAAATTGAATTATGACGGTAATCACCCACCATAGAGCTCGAAAGGTACTTGCAGAAGGAAGATTTGAGAGAACTGGGAGTGGCAGTCACGTGTCATACACGTATTTATAGGCCATTTCGGAATTTCCGCAGGGAGCTGAGGCGAGTTTCAAATTTGAACAAATCCATAAATTGACACCATCACATATCACATGAATTTGAGATTGGTCATCTGTCCAAGTTTAATGCTTTTAGGTCGAACAGAAACTAAGTTACGGACTTAAAAACATAGTTTAAAATCCATACAAAGGTCTCTAATTTTGAGGCTGTGTCCTCCAAAACCATATAAACTCTTAAATTCTACCAGATTTGGGACAACTGGAAAATCCTGTCATGTTTCTACTGTTTGGTAAAAGGAGAGGTGAAAATCACTTTGTTTGCCTATTTTTATGAATATTACAGAAATCGTAAAAAAAAATAAGAGTTCAATGTTATCTTTCATGCGATGGTACCAATTTATCGATTTGTTCAAATTTGAAACTCGCCCCAGTTCCCTTCTCAATTCCGGAATGGCCTATAGGCAAAGCCCGAGAAGTCCGAGAAGCGTTTCTAATCGACAGGGGTGGGGCTTGAAGAGAAGAATTGTAAATAGTATTTATCTGTAACCATATATTTAACAATTATTCTTTAAAATCGGGGTGAATAGCGGCAGAATATTTGCCAAGCCGCGAAGCGTGTTCTTTATATTTCATGAAGATAATCTCAGTATAAATGTCTTTTGATTAAAAAAACAAAACAAAACACTTTCACAGTGGAAATCCGTCTCTGCGGCGCCACAGCGGTTCAAAGTCGGCCAAAATCCCATACATTTACTGTAAATTTAGCCGTGTTTGCCCCCAAGCCAAGATGGCGTCAAAAACCGTAAGGCGGAAGGGTCTATATGGCCCGTCGATTTTCTTGCAGCCGGGTAGAACTCTCAGTGTACAAAGTAGAATTACTCCGAATAAAAGAAATTGTTGGTGTGAACATGGCTTAATTTTTTTTAGCAATAATTGTCTGGAAAAACGAAGTCAAACACTGGTTGGCGAAAATGTGAAGTCTTCCCTCTCTGTGTTCTCCTGATCTGGTACAGCATCATCTTGTATTCTCAGTATTCCGATTCAGAAATGCTGGCGAAACGCGAGTTTACACCGGCCATTTTCTTATGTTTGGATTTAGCATTATTGACTCCTTAGGGAGTGAATAATGCTCAATTACTCCGAGATAGCGAATCAATCAGATTGCTTGAAACATCAAGATCACTCACTGGTACGCTCAGGTGAACGTCGAACACCAAACCCTTCAAATCATTCAAATTCGTCGTTTTCAGACACAAGGATGACCACAAACAGCACTTTTTGCCTCGGTTGTTCAAAAGGTGGATAACGGTATCCACCTGATAAATCGCTATCCAGCTGATAAACACGAGGAAAACCAATTGAGTTATTCAGTGGATAGTGATTTATCCAGTGGATAGCGCTATCCACCCTTCGAACAACTGGGGCCAGGATTTTATCGAAATTATGTGAAAGAAAAAGATATTAAAGGTCACACAGTTTTTATGGGCCCCGTGTGGCCACATCGGCTCTTTCTACTTCCGGTTCAAGATTTCATTGTTCACAACCTGAAGCTAACCAATTAAAAAAAGTATATTTCCTACGTCTCCGATCCAGAACCCTTCTTGTGTGAAGGCCTTGCTGGCTAAGAGAAACGATGGGATCTGGGAACGAGAATGAAAATTGTAAGTTTCGCATGCACGTTTTTCCAAAAAGAAAGATTCGCAAAAAATTAGAAGAGACCAACAGGCTAGAGTGATCACTTAAGCTTTTGCAAATTCCAACAGAACCGTTAAAAAATAGTTGACGTGTTGGAGGACATTGCTCTTACCATAAAACCGTCTTCCACATTTCACCTGTCACGTAACTATTGCATGTTATCATATGGGCCGTACGGCCCCGCGCGCGTTTTGATTGTAAAGCCCCGGCTACACGTTATAACATTGTTAGAAGAACACGTCCCAACATTGCTATAAGAACGTTTCTAACAATGTTGGATACTTTAGCCTGCCATACAGCATTTCAAAACCTAAAGAGAAACTTTCTACAAAAGTGAACAGGCTAGTTTTTTCATCTTTTGTAATAATGACTTTCCTTATCAATTGATCACTAGTATGGTATTTCTCTTTTCTCTTTTTCGTATAATGATGATATCAGTATTTTTATATCTAGATATCTATGTGTATTTAATGTATTATAATTTAAGCGTGTGCACCCATGCGGATGGGTCCGTGTGTGTGCGTGTAAGCATGTGTGTAGTGTGACTCCGACCTATTTTAGCAAAGTCAATTTGTCTAATGACAACCTAGCACTTTTAACCCATTGGTTAATATTTTAGGTCGCCAGTACCCTTCTTTTTTGTGTTCACTTCTCTGTTCTCATTTGATGTAGATAATTGTAACACCAAGGGCAATAAAGAATTGTTGTTGTTGTTGTTGTTGTTGTTAAAAGGGCGGCTAGTCACGCTTCAACATTTGTTGTATGTTGGAGAAAATGTTTGATCGAAATCAAAACATTCCTCCAACAAAAAATGTTGAACAAACGTCATCAAATATGCATGCTACAATGTTTGAACGTGTAGCCGGGGCTTAAAACTATTGGGAAAATCCCCCTATGAGGGCCGTACGCCTTAGCGCGAGCAGAGAAATATTTACTTCCGGATTCCTTCCGTCGTTTCCTTAAGCTCCCTGATAGGTGGTTTTCATGTGACGTCATCGCCGCCATGTTGGTTGACTCAAACAAAAGATCTCTCGTTAGCTTATTTTGTTCGTCCACCAGCATTTGTACATTACACCATTGAAAACCATCCATTGTTTGGAGCGGACTTTAATGCTTCCTCCTCTTCGGTGCGTTGGTGCGTTGCGTGCTTGTTGCTACGGAGCTTACGCAAGCTTACGCACCTTCGCACGCAATTGAAAAGCGGGAAATCAATACCTCTTACTAACCGAGTTCGAGGTTATTACTGTCAGTTAAGGATCCAGCGTTTTTCGTTGATTTATGCGAGCTATAAATCGTCGGGAAAAAAAGGATGCGTAACTTACGGTACAGACCGAGAAAAATTAGGACAAGAAATCTTAAATGAATACGGGAAATATTTCCAGAGATCGAAGCTGTGGGATGTTGCACATTTATCATATATCTTGGACAGTACGCTCGCTATCATTATTAGCGACTTTCAGATTGAAGTAGGAGAACGACTACGACAACGAATACTCAGTTCTGAGCATGCGCATTTCGAAAAAATTCGTTCTTTGAATGAAATGCGAAAAACTCGTACTCGTATTCGTTCTCGTACTTCAATCTGAAGGTCGCTAATAATAATAGCTAGCGTATTGTCTGAGATTTATGAAAAATCTGCAACAGGAACTCCACATTCGAGCAAAGTCGCAGATTAACAAAGAAATGAGAATGAACTTCTGGGAGATCTACATGTAGATCGATGGTAAGGGAAGATGAAAATTTCTTAACATTTTCTTAAGTCTAGAGCTTTGATTAAGAAATAGAGGACGTTTTCCGTGTTTCCATGGCCTCATCTAAACAGGAGGGGGAGTTGGGAGAATTCGAGACAGTTATGCAAACCTGAGATCCTGTCAAGGGTTTGCACAACGGTCGAGCATTCTCTCAACTCCCCCTTTCTTTTACATGAGGCTATATATGGAAACACGGAAAAAGTCCTTTATTACTTCTATAAAATATTTTTCAAAGTTGATTTGACAAATGAAGAAAAATGCTGGTTTTTTTTACTTCTTGATTGAAACAGATTTTCTTGATTCACGCTCGTATTTTTATTTCCTACGATAGATCACCGATCAAAATTCGTGTGATGTCACAGCCGTGTTTTCATACTCTCATCTAAACACACATATTGACCAATGAGAGTGCGCGCACTATCCTAATTATTTAATAAATAACAATAGCAATGGTTCTTTTGAAATCCACCTTAGTTCAAATTGTTAGGGTTAGTTTTACAACTAAGCAAATAGTTTAAAAAAAATGTATCACCACCAGGCTAGTTAAACTTAAAGATGAAGTCTACTCATAAGAAGACGTTGAGGAATGCTGTGTTTTCTTGTTTTCTTAGGATTTTTTTGCAGTGGTCTGTGGTTTTTTGGGGGTTGTCTCAGGAACAGTTCAAATTACTTTTTTTGCTAATTTGAACACTGGTTAAGGTTTACACTGCAACTAGATTGACAATCAGGCATAGTTTGATGCTGCTCTGGTTTGCAGAAATTTGAAATGAATGCAGCTTAAAAAGTTAAAATTCAAAGACCCAACGGCTTATCTCTAAGATAGCTAGTATGCGCGTTATGATTGGCTAATTTAGCGGGCCATATTGTACAGTATGGCCCGCTGTACAGCCTGCTAAATTTGAAATTTTGAAACAATACCCCCGGTACTTTCTTAGCACGTTTTTCATCTTGTTTACGGGTTTATGTGAAATAAACTTGTGGAACTACTTCTCTACTTCCCCAAATAATAATAATAATAATAATAATAATAATAATAATAATAATAATAATAATAATGACAATAATAGTAATGATAATAATAATAATAATAATAACTTTATTTCAGTGTCAGTCTTCTAGCTAGCCTGTAATAGGCTTACTAATCGGGGACACTATCCCATAATACGCCTCTTTTATGCCAAATTTTAGGAAGATAAACAAGATGTATTATGGGATTCCAGAAAGTAGAGAATAAGCTTCATTCGTTTTTCAGATTTTTCATGGTTTTCAATAAAAATTTTTGTAGGCGGCAAAACCTGAAGAGTAGGCGGAGAATGGGAAACACGCACAAAAGGTGCGCTTTCCAAGGGCCGAAGGCCTGAGCTTGTAGCGAAGTTGGGCCTCTTAGAGAATTCATTTCTTGTATTCTGGATCACGAATTAGGGTATTTGAATATAACACTCATATAGTTAAATGTTGGCTTTTTTGTTCAGAGTACATTAATACTATTTTATTAGGCGGCCATTTATGGATAACGGTCTTTGAAGGTGTCCTATGAGGGAGGCATGCTAAGTTTTCTCCTCATACGGTAGTAATGTTAATTTTTTTCGATCTGTCTTTGATACAGATAAAAAGGAAGACACTCAAGGGTTGCCAAACAGGTGAATAAGCATGTTTGTGATTCATTGTTTAAGGTTAACCCTTGTATCGACGCAAGCACAACCTACCCCAAGCCAGGAGCCCATCACCCGGAGCGTGCGACTTGACTTGAATTTCCCGCTAATGAGACTCCCACAGGAGCCCGATGACCAATTACAAGAAATTAAGCTGACGTCATAGGGTCACCGAACCGTAACTGACTTTGTTTTTTGACCTAATTCGCGGGAAGGGCAAGTCTAAAAATAAAGCTACTTGTGAAAACGCCGTTTCACAGACGCTGTATGGAAGTTGCACGCTCCAGGATGGGCTCCTGCCCAAGCACAAAAGCAAGCACAAGAGATTCGTGTCAAGTGAAAACGAAACATAACGCAAAGCACAAGCTCACAACGCAGAGACAAAATTCACTAGTTCCATTTTCTCTCTTGCAACGCGGCGCTCCGAGTGGAATTTGGAACGGGTCTTTTTTCATTGGACGAACATCTCAACTTGCGTTGTGGTTTCGTTACATCCCGTTTTCACTCAACGCAAGCGAGCGCAAGCGTAAGCTCAAGCAGAAGGGGAAAATTTGATCCTTGGGTTGTGGTTATGATCTCTTCAGGCCCGTTTTCAAGGTGAAATAAGCGCTCTTGTGCTTGCGTTTGTGCTTTGCACTTTTGCTTGCGTCGCTAGTGGAAACCAGGCTTTAGTATCCCAGGGTGAAAAGAGTCTTGGAGCAGGAAGTCAGCAGTAACTGTTTCTAGTCATCTTCTTGTCTGTTCGTCGAGCGGGAAACGATTTTTTCTGACAATGGAAGGGGACCTACGGCAATCGAACCAATCAGGATAGTCTATTTTTGAGCCCCATTTTCAAAACAAATCCACTTATAACTTTAACGGTGTCATGGTCGTTGCAATTCGACCTTAGTTCGTACGAAATTGCTAATCGGAATAACAATAGTTCTTTTGTGGGAAAGTGCCTTACGCCATTCTGGTATATGAAAGTCTTCCCCTTTCAGTATCGATTCTGAAACCTATGTTGGCAGATAAAAGCTGGATCAATAGAACACGTTCATGTCAATTTATCTTAATTCATTAATTTTGTCAGTTTTCGGAATTCTTAGCATTTTATGCTACTCTATAAATCCGAATTGAAAGTAAGTTTATCTATGTACGTACTGTACCGGAAATATCACTGTTAGGAAAAATTAATCTTTGTCACATTTGCCACTTCCCTCCCCCCCCCCCCCCCCCCCCCGTTCAATTTTGGTAACGGAAAAAGTAAGACTTAGCAATAAAAGGACATTGGTATTGGGAAGAGGGGGTTAGTTAAAAAGACACAGGGATGAAATTTGGAAAGACACAGGAATGAAACTGATTTGTCCACATTCCGAACCCTTAATTGCTTTTGGCGCTTGTTGTAGATATTGCGTAGGAGTAAAATTTCCCCAATCCACACATGGTGTGCTCAATTTTTGCTGGGTATGTGCCGCTGTCCTCTTACAACCCCTACCCCTTTATAGTCTATTTTATGGGCAATTATACCCCATCTCAGTCACCTTTTCTTCGCATATGAAAGGGGCGAGGATGCTCGTCGTCTCACTTTGGGTGTAAATTTTGAATTTTGGTCTCACTTAAGGTGTTCTGTGCTAAAAGCCATCATATTTAGCCGTGAATGTAGGCAGAAGGTAGAAATACAAAATTACTTTGGTGTCTTGTAGGGGTTAAAAAAAGCCTGGGCCACGCCCAAATTGGTCTCCTTTAGGAGTTAAATTTAAAATTTCCTACGAGCATCCCCGCCCCTTCGTATGCAAAGTCTGAGTCACAAGCCACTAATTCAACCTCACACAACTAGCAGAATGGTAACCTGTGCAACAAAATCAACTCAGTGAGCAGCGAAGTCAGTACGACATACTTTCCCCATGTCGTGCTGGAAGACTGAATGAAGGAGGCGCCCAATGGTCCGCCCTGTAGTGTTTCTGACACCTGTCAATCAGCGACTTGTTTCAATGTTACTAAGTTCGTGCTTTTAGGTTATAATTGAATGTTTGTGTTAAAAAACGGTGTTTCAGTGCTTCTCTAGTTTTTCAAGCACCACATTTCCCGGATAAGTATTTTCTTCTGAGGTATTATATAAAAAATGTGCTCTCCTTTTTTTTAGGCGTTGGAACAGGCGACAAAGCTGGCAGACTCCAATTTTGAAAAACTCAAACGAGAATCGGAAAAACTTGAGGAATTAACGCAGGCATCTTGTTCCTGGTGGATTTGGATCATGCTAATCACAGTCTGCATAGTTTTTATGTTCATGATTATGTTTATTCGACTTTTCCCAAAGAAATAAATTTACTTTGTGAATGGTCTTCGGTAAGTGTTGAAAGCATTGGTCTTGCATTACTTTGATTGGCTAGAAAATTTCGCCTTCGTCTTTCAACGTATCGAAAGCGAGGCCAATCAAAGTAATCTCCATCTTGTCCAAACAGAAATTGAAATCATGTGTACGTGACCCGAAAAGAGTGTTGTGTCCCAAGGGTTATAACACGTGGTACAAACAATTGGTTGGTGATCTTATAACTCGAAAAAAACCAAAGTAAAGGCAAGAGTATTGGGAATGAGTTGAATGTGGGTTAAATTTGGCATGTATTTAAGTTGCGTGACGACACAGAGAACGGCTGCGTGGGAGAGTACGGAAACTAGGGCCTGAAAAGTTTATTTCTTGTACCCAGAGCCCTTCGTTTCATTTGGTCACGTGGTCGGACGTGACCAAAAGAAACGGAGAGCTCTGGGAAACTATGGTGAAGTTTAAAAAAAATTCTCCACTTTCTTCCAGTGCCCGCTTGAAACGATCCCTAAAAGGCCATTGTGATAGTCACACAACAATCCAGCAGAAGGAAAAGCTTTGAAAGTAATTACTTTTACTAAAAACTAACTTTAATTGTTACGATCGGAAAAAGACTATTATCTTGGAAAATTGCATCTTTGCAAGAAGTTTATTTGATCTCTACAAGTAACCATACGCATTGACAAAAATTACCATTATGTTTTCTCAGCTAACTCGTAACAAATTAAATTTCTGAGCCCTTATGTCTTCAAATTTCTTCGAAGTACAGTGGCAACTTGATTGAATGCAACTTCTGACGTTGAGTGACCTTGGAACGCCTTGGTCAAAAACCTGAAAAAACTCCAAGACCAATAAATATCAACGTGAAACAATTCTAATGGGTAAATCACAAGTTCAGACCATCTTTGTCCGCTTACTTTAACCCGTCTAAACAAGTAACTAAAAACGTTAGGAAATCAGACATCTACCACACAATCCTGCATAACGGCCCAGCAATACGGGCAACATTTTTCGTGCAACTTGTCGCGCAACAATGCGAACCAAATTTTTCTGTTCCAAAAAGTAGCCGTCGCTTTTACTTTTTGCAACATGAAAATTTGTTGCGAAAGAAGGTGCCAATACACGCAACAAACCATCTCAACTTGCAAAGCAACATTTTTGTGCGACAAGTTGCACGAAAAATGTTGCCCGTATTACTGGGCCTTAAGGAAGTGTTGAAGTGTCATGGTTAAAGGGGGGATGCGTGTTGGCATCGACTATTGTTACTTACGTGCCAAACAGACCTTACAGTGGTTGGAACTTCTGAATAACCATAAGAACTTTTGCAAACAGATACCTTTGCTACAGTATATTTCGTTCTCTTGGTGCTACAAAGATCTAGCTTAGGGACTTTAAGATCTACGACGGCGTGGTAGACGAGAACGTCACCTTAAAATACAACTTTGCTCTAAGTTTCTTTGCGATTATTCCATCTCGTTCGCGTCGTACAATGTTAGCATGTGTCCTAAATGTAAAATGATAACGCCCGGTTTCAGAACGAAAGATTCACGTTTGTACCGCTCGCGTTGTCGTCAAAACCACAAATTTGGCGATATGACGTCGTTGTTTTGCACATTACCGCAAAAATATGTTCTAAAATGCGTGCCGCACGTGCAGCACGCTTATTCTTCCTCTTTTAACCAATGATATTGTTACTTTGCGGCGTTCTCTTTGACGACCACGTCTTGGATCTTCAAGTCCCTATTATGTATGGCAAACTAGGACGTGTGGGAAAAAATGTGCCTTTAGTCACAGGCAAGAATTGTTGCGTTAGATTTTGAGTAAAAACAAACCTAAAAAATGCAAGCACAAGAGCAGGAATATGCGCATGAGCGACGCAACTCGATCGCTTCAATTTGGTTGCCCGTTGGGATCAATGGACCTCTTTAGCTTGTAAGTTTTGTTTTCCCATTTCAGACCACGTGATGTTACTCTTGGGATCCGTTTCTTTCAAATGTTGTCATCTGCACGTGCACTTGTATATATAACATATGAAAAAACAAAAAGAAAATTCCCTTGGGAACATCACGTGGTCTGAAATGGGAAAACAAAACGTACAAGCTAAAGAGGTCTATTCGCCCTTGTCACACGGGAGACCAAAAAAGCTTTGTTTTACCACGCCAAGCCTCACCCTCATGGTTTCCACTGCGAGGCTTGGCGTGGTAAAACAAAGCTCTTTTGGTCTCCCGGGACAATATGGCAGCCGTATGACAAGCGCGAATCAAGTGAAGGTTGCCCAGAAGCGTTTTAGATCGACAGACGGCTGGTGCGTATGAACTGTCCTTGTTCCTGAGCACCGGTCTCCCTTGAGTCTTAACCAAACTAATGTAGTGCTACCATTGTCACTCACAACGCATGCGCTTCAACACACGCTCTGTAAAAGGAGGTGTAACTTTGCTCGTGGATTAATTACCACTCCTCCACAAAAGCATACAAACGTTTTCCGAAAATTAGTACCACAAAAGACGGTTGCTTGCAGGCTTGAATTCGTTTGAGCTCTTTTACAACATGTTCTTTGTGTTCGTTGGTTTCAAGATCTTGAGTCATCTTTGATCCCCATGGAAGAATGTTTTTTTTACAAGCTCCGTAGTCTTTGCCAATCATCTTCAATGACAACCAAACATAAATTCCAAAGAATGCAGGGGACGGAGTTGTTTCCTTCATAGTGCTGCGTCTGACGCTTTGACAGGAAGACAACATTATAGGTCTCATGGCAACCAATTTAATGATGCGGTAGTTTTTTTTCCAAATTTGAAAACAAAATCACCTCTGGAAGAACAAAGATAATTAATATTCAAATGTGTTGACATCAAGACAAATTCAAAAGGTCAACGTTTCACTTGCGCTTGCTGTCTGTCTGTCAAGCGCAAAGGCTTGCGAGTAAATTTCTCGATTTTCCTCATGATGACACCTATTGATTCAATCACTTGTCTGCATCGATAACGATGACTGCAGATGCTTGACTTCTGGTTCGATGTACCAGATATTAAGATTAAACTAATGAGATTGGGAGTCATGGCAAAAGTATGCAAAATGTTTTACATGCAGAATGACTAAAATAAATCAATAAACTGATTGGCACGATTTACTAACGCTTCCGTCCTTATAAGAGACAGGTTAGTTAATTTATGTTTTCAGTCACGGGTTCCACGGTAAACATTATCTTGAAAATTTCCGACATTCAGCAATTTTTCTTTCTCAAAATTATTCGCATTATAGTAAATTTATTTCTTAAATTCATTCTGCATACATTACATTACATTACAAGAGAAAAGACTTTTCGCCTGAATAAAGACGCAGCGCTTTCTTTATAACCAGTTGTTTTAGTCAACCCGACAGTAGCAATGGAATGAAGTTCACTATTAAAAAAAGACCCGGAAATTTTCCAGAACAAAATGGAAGAAATCGGATGTCGCTTCTCTCTTTTGTCTTGGAACCAAATGATCCAAAAGCGAGACAATTTTCTCCTTGCAAGCGACAATTTGCGATTGTAACGAAACCGCACAATTCCTACAAAAAAACAACAGAGGGGGTGACCCGGGCGACAACTTGGCAGTGTACTTCGAGATAATTTAGTATTTGAGTACCTGCAGTTTTCCGATGCAACCGCTTTCACGTTCCAAGTTTCATTCTTCCGAGCTTTCCTCCCCGCCATAAAGGCTGAAAGTTAATTCTATAAGCGAAAGTGATGGAGACATTACCACAAATTTCCTGAGGTCGTATTCAATTGGATCGTTAACTTTTAATCTCAGTGTCTCAAGTGATTCACTTGTCATCGCTTCCTCCAAAAGATCATATAAAAGGTCTCCATCTCGTTTGCCGCATGAGTTGAGTGTCAAATTGAACGTAGTTAAAGAATTAAATTGACGCAAAGTTCTTGGGCTGCAACTACGATAAGATATAGCGCCGTAGTTATTAATTGTCAGGGAAAAATCATTTAGTGACTTGTTTTCCAAGCCCGTGTCAAAATTATACCAGTCAAGTCTCAATTTGCCAAAGTTGTTAAATGTCAAAGTGAGATTCTTCAGTGCTTTCTTGTGTGCAAAACTATAACCTACATAATCTGCCAAATTAATGTATAAATCTTCGGAGTAGATGTTAGCTGTTAGAGAAAGATTCTCCACTGATATGTAAAACTCCAAAATAGTGTCCAGATCGAGCTGTTGGTAGCAGCCGTGGATTTCAATTATCAGACTGAGATTCTTCAGTGATGTGCTGCGTTCGCAAAGCCTTCCTATATATGAATCTGCATCCCAACGCCCATGGTTGTAGGAGTTTATTGTTAAGGTGAGATTCCTCAGTGATGTGTTGCGTGCCAAACCATCTTCCAGGAGGAGTGCCCATGAATAGCTCGTGTTGTTGGCATTGCTAAATGTCAAACTGAGATCATTTAGTGTGGTGTTGCTTGCAAAGACCTGATGAACATCATCTTCCAACTCACGGCTGAAGTTGATATATTGGACGTCGTCGTCGTCGTCGTCGTCGTCCCTCTCAATACCGATTCTAGCGCTGAGATTCTGTTGTCCGGTATTTTTTGCTTCCTTAAAGAGCGCAAAGAAAGATTCAAGGTCGTCAATAGAGACAAATTTGTTTTCAAGCGATTCTTCGTGAGGAGCAGGAAAATCATGCACATTAAGGGTAACAGCTGGATTCTTGTCTAATTTAAGTTCTTTGAAAAGAGTTTTTCCCTCATTGGTTAACTGTTCCCAAGTGTTGATAGTTAAGGAGGACAGTGTTTTTCGTGTGTCAACCCATCTCGCCGTGACATTAAGAATGCCATCGGTTAACTTTCCGTGAATGTCCAATGTCAGGTGAGACACCGGGCTGTGCGATAAGGCTTCAAATAAAGCTTCTGCACCATCACCACCCAATTCACCCCAAACAATTAGAGTGACATTTTGTTCTACAAGTAATCCATCCTTTGTCTCAAGAGCACAACACTGTGTCACCGGACTGGCTGTCACTATGCCGAAGGTATTTGGGAAGAGAGCAAATGAAGCGGTTTTCTCTCCTAATCGTGAATGAAGATTCCTCCCAACAGCCAGCCAATTATCAGGAACCTCTCCACGAAGAGAAACATTCAACTTGCTAAGGAAATTATTTTCTACGATACCTCGCTCTATGAAATTAGCTCCAAAAAGACTCAGCTTTCCATTGACACACAAATCAACAACCTTGAATGCAATTTGACCTGCAAAGGATCTTGCTAGGGCCACAGAAAGGGAGTCTTGCATATCTCCGCAGACATATATAGAAAGAGAGGATAAAGACTTGTTAAATAAGAGATTCTCTAAAGCTTGCAAAGCAGTTGGACTTAATGAACCATGAATTCTGACACCAACAGACGACAGTGGTGTATCCGCACATAATCCAGCGTCAAGAGCCTTGGCCCAGCCCTCGTCACTCTCATCGACCAGAGCAAATGTCACTTTCTCTAAGGTCTTGTTTGTTGTCAGGTATTCGGCAGCAATGTCCCACTCAACTGAAGATGGTAGCGTCAGTTCGGACAAAGATGTGAAATTGGAAATTGCTTGGAAAAACTCAGGCTTCCTGAAAATGCTATTTTTCTCTCCAGCGAGGGAAAGAGAGTTTAAATTTGGAACAGACGCTAGGTCCCTCAAAACGGTTGAATCCAAAGACATCTCCATTCTAAGGTGAACTTCAGCGGGTGTATGAAGCTTGGAAAATCCTGCGCAGTCACTTAAAAGTCTAGCGACGTTGCGATCAGATAAATAATCATCACTTTCATTGGCATCGAAGGTTAATTGTAGGACCCATGGAAAAGGTATGAATGAAAACAAAACATCTGCCATTAGTTCAGAGTTTCCACTTTCACTAAAACCATCAACAAAGAAATTCGCTCCGCTTTTTGTGCATTGGAGCCAGTCCCAATCACTCTCCAGCTCCTCACCAATCTGTGTGAATAGAATACTTGCCTCCTCCCGCAGTATTCCACACACAAATAAAAACACTTGTGGAAATTGATCGACCAAAGCATCAAAGCTTAAATGCTCAAATACATTAAACTGGTTCCTTCGCAACTTATGCGTAATGTACAACGCAGCCATGTACTCTTGGAACGACTTGTGAAGAAAGAAGTATTCATGGTTTGGTTTCAATCTCTTCAAACTTTCTTCTTTGTATACAAGGCCGAGATAACGAACTACCAATTTGTCATCACGTCTTTCGAACCCTTTTAATTCATCTTCCCGAAAACTATGACGATTATTCAGCAAGCATTCCCAAGCCAGCTCTCCAAGCACAAGGATGTTCTCTTCAAATTGTTTCTCCAAATCCGTGTCCTCTTCACAAGCTTTCACACTGTGCTTCTCGCAATATCTTCTCAACAGACATCGGACAATGATTTGATAGAGATCAGTACGGGAAGACGGCAGTTTTCCTTCATGATCTTCA
>NC_090887.1:3494893-3504893 GCF_036669925.1 Montipora capricornis
TAAAATTCATATATTGTCACGAAGTGTTTCGCAACTTACTATTGCACGTGCCTCTACGATTTCATTTTAATTGAATTATTCCCGTCTAGTATTACGAAATGCTACCCTGCTCACAGACGTTTTTTCTGTTTCGGGAATTTGGTGCGCGCACAAGATAAGCGATTGCCCGTGAGAGAGGGCGGAACGCGCTTTTTTTATACGTGCATCTAAAAATGAAGAGAGTCTGTGAACAGGCTGGTAAAGTACACAAAGTGCAGAGTTCTGCCTAAACGGTGTTCTCACTTCTCCTCAGAGGCTGCTTCCAGAAGTGAATCATTCACCATTTGTTCTCGCCGGAATAACTAAGTCAAGAAACAATCTATTTTGTTCATTGTTTTGCTTTCTTTGCTTATTTTTGAAGTTTGTTTATGTTTAAAAGAGCGTTCCTTTTCGGAGAGTGAGATCATTTCTTGTTTGTCAGGCTGAGTCCTTGTTACAAATCAGTCAGTTACCTTTCAGCTCGTGACTATTTGCACGTTATAAATGTCTCTCCCCGCTCTAACAAATCAATGACACCTTATCTTATAAATGTGAAGAGGTATTCTAGCCTGCATAACAGATGCTTTATGAGCCAAGCGAGGCGAACGCGGCATTTGCTCAAAGCGCGAAACGAGTGCAAAGCGCGAGACGAGGGATAAAGAAAGATAAAGCTTTATTTTTTCCTCCCCTCGTCGCGTTTCGCGCCTCCCGCAAAATGCCGCTTTCGCCTAGCCTAGCTCATAAAGCAGGGGCACCCTGTGAAATATCTGTTCGGAGAAGCAAACATTGCCTAGGATTTTCTATAGCTTGAGGAAGGCTAAAAATTTCTAGATGACCGTTCCATTCATGTACACAATTTTCGAAGCTTATGTAATAAATTCCCTCCGATTTTCTGAAGTTCATTTTTCCCATTTCACTCCCCAGGTTAGGTTGTTTTTCGTAGAGAAAGGAAGCCTAAAATTTTCGGAATCGAAAATGCAATGCAGAAAGGAACCGAAAAACTCTCACTTTCGGAAAACTTTGAATTGCTGCTAAAATGTTCGGGAAAATAACACTGAAGCCCTCGTAACTTCGAAAAGACTCAAGTTACCCTAGGATGCCCGAATAGATATAAATTTCTTAGCGCCCCTTAGAAAACATTTCTAGAGATCTAAAAGTACTCTGGATAGCCTAAAAAGTCTTTTCAAAGTAATTCGGGGGGAAACCGTCGTTGGGTGCCCCTGATAAAGCACCTGTTATGCAGGCTGGAGTTATTTCTGCAAGTTCTCTGAGTTAACCAAAGATAACTTTGTTTTTCTTCAGTAAACAACATTTCTAGAGGTCTCTAGAGAAAGCGTTACGCGCGGCAGGTACAAAACACAGGTCACAGGGCACAGGGCACAGGTCATTGTTTTACCAATACAGAAAGTATCCTAAACATTCATAAGAGCTAACCTTAAGCCTAAAAACGTTTGTTTAGGGCTAATTAGGCCTAAGGTTAGCTTTTATGAATGTTTAGGATACATTCTGTATTAGTAAAACAATGACCTGTGACCTGTGACCTGTGTTTTGTACCTGCCCCGTTACGCGCGAGAATGTGGAATTTTATAACACTCCACATCGCGTATTCAGCCCTGCGGAGTGGTTCTCTTTTTCTCGCGCTCGCCGCGTGAATTGGTCAATTATTATTAGCCTCAATAGGCTTTTCAACAATTTTGAGGAGGTCTCTAAGGTTTCAAGGATGCGATAAGCACACTCAAGTTTGAAGTTGTGTTGTGAACAAGCTGTAAATGAAACTGAGAATTTCTAGTTACCTGGCTAGGGATCCTGGTTTCGGAGGAAAAATCGTAAAAAACAAATCCGAAACAAAACTATAGCAAGCTATAAAGTTGAATTTTATGCTTTTTTATTTTGCTGTAGGGATTGTTGCAAGGTGGTAAATTCGGGAATAACGAACTTATTAAGGAAACATTTGTGTTTGAAATATTTTGGGAAATATTATACCTTCACTCTGAATCAAAAACTGTGATGAATGTCTTTTACAACAAGTCAGCATATGCATGTGTCTGGACCAATACAAATATATAAATCAAATAAAGCAAGAAGGTCTGTTCTGTGAAAAGTGTATGTATTTTTTTACCAACAAAACAAAGACCGAAAACAGAAGCTATTGAGTATTTCGTGACAGTTTGCTAACGTGACCTTGGCATATGTAACCGATTCGTGGGTCAGTAGAAGTCATAAGACCTTGTGGTGGCTTGAAATCTTAACTAAACAAATTCAAAATCGAAGTCAACGGTTTCGAATGCATTTTAATTCTGCTTTTTCCCCCTGAAGAAAACTATTTTACCATTGTGGTAACGGAGTTTCATCAAGCGATGACAGTTTCACTTCGAAGTTGCGATCTCAATGATTTCGCTGCGGCAATGTGGCTGAACAAACGTTTTTCAGTCGTCGTATAAAAAGTTATTTATGGCTCTCACCAACACAGCTGAAAGCTAGAAATAACATTTTCACTGTAAAAACATATTACTAGCAACAGTAAGTAGTCCTTTTGCACTAAACTTTGCGTTTAGTATGAATTCCTTCAGCGGGCCGTCTAATTTGCATACATTTTATTTAATGAAATTCTTAAATTGCTTACTCCAGTGTCAGGGCTGTATTTAATTTCCAGAGCTAAAACTTTCCCGTAATTTACTTCAATAACCAAGGCTTTATTCTATATGGGTTTTACTAGGAAGCGGCATATACCAGAGGGCTTTTTCAACAGTTAAAGTTCGCTTTCATTTTCTAACATTTCAAGAGACACAAATATGTCCTTTTTAAACTTGTCGATTGTAAATGTAAAAAACTTATTTCTTCAAATTTTCTTTTAGGGTTTCAAAGATTAAGAACGAAATAATATTCGCCTGAAGTTTCGATGTTAGGGATTGTTTCTTATGCGTTCACCGTTTTCTCGAAGTTGAGGTCGGATTCTGTTGTTTTTAAGCGCGAAAAACCAGCAATAAATCGATTTTTCAAACTTTTTGTTATTTCTCCCGTACAATGAATCGCTTGAACCCAAAACTATTTTTTCTTGAATTAGGTCACTAAAAGGGATGTTTTGGCCAAAGAAAAAAAAAATTGATTTTTTACGAGTGTCTTGCGATTTTCAATTTTCTCGGAAAATGGCTCTTAATTGCCTTGGCCCATTCAGCAGGATCTTCAGAATTTACTACACAGCTTGAACCATGTGGCACATTCTGCAGAGCATCTCCAAAACCAGAATTCCCACTAACAAGAATAGGAAGACCTGCGGATAATGCTTCAAGCCCGGCCAAACCAAAACCTTCAGTTCTTGATGGCATTAAACAAAGATCTGCTTCACAAAACAATTTGCCTAGATCCTCTCTGCTTTCCTTAAAGGAGCGAACTGTCAGTTGTCTTGGTGCAATGCCATGCTCACACAACTTCTCTGCTACTTTCTCCTCTTTTCCAAGTGGTGCCCCGGCAAAGATCAGTTTGTAAGATTCTTCATTTAACTCAGAAATGGCTTTGGCTGCGATGTCATATCCCTTTAACTCAAAATCTTCATTGTCACTGCGCCCAAAAACCAAAACACGAAATGTCATTCTTTCTTCAGCTGCTTGCTCTACCCGAGAAAATTCAGACAAAATGCTGGGTGTGAGTACAAATACAGACTGATCCCTCTGGCAGTGACGGAGATAGCAAGAGTACTCATCAGCCAACTTGGGACCAACTGCTACAACTTGGTCTGCCAATTCACACAATTGTACCTCTGCTCTGTGCTTCTTCTCCGATTTTGAAATTGCATTTGCATATCCTTTGAACATTCCTAGCTCTTCAGGGGCTGTATGCACAACCTGAACCCACTTGCATGGTAGTTGCTTCTGAATGAGCTGCACTTGTTGTCCAAGTATTAGCCCATGTCCAATCACATAATCCATCTCGTGGTTTTCTGGTGCAGAAGATAGCCATTCAATGGGTTCATATCCAATCAGTTTTTTCGCTTTTTTGAGCTTAACATTTTTTTCCCCTGCAATCCTTACATCTTCTTCACTGCACTGAGGAAGGTACATACTGACTTCCACATTCTGATGTTTTGCCAACTGAATGGCAAGCTCTCTGTTGATTGTTGACAAGCCTCCTTTTGTAGATTTCCATTCACTGCTCAGGAAAGTAACCTTAAGTTTCCTTCTTGGTGTTTGGCCTGAGATGCTTTCCTGGGCTTCCTGTGATGCAGAAAATGAGGTGCTGGGAAAGGAGGAATCCTGTAATAAACACAAGATAAAAATAAATTAACTACATAATTCATTAACAGTCCCTTTTTACCTCAGAGATTTTCTTAACTGATTTTCATTAACTCAGTTGATAAGACCATCAGATTTCTGTGCAGTGTACTCAACCATGGATGAAGCACCACTTTTTTAAAGAACAAACACCATTAGCATTGGGGTCAAATTCGGGTTACACCCTTGATCATTTCCAAGGTGGCTAAGTTTAGGTTTATGTTGAAGCCCCTTGTTTATTCCAGGGGTAGGAGATGGGGCTGAGGGGTAAGGGGTGAGTGGTGGGGGTAGGGGGTGTGATTAGGTCTGGGTTAGAGTTAGGGTTGGGGTTACCCCCGCACTCATTCTGTGTGGAAGGTTTGAAGGAACATCGTCCACGAGTCTTAAATGCTTTTGATGAGGGCTACAATGCTGGTCAACAAGAGTTACAGACAGACAGACAGACAGACATAAATACATAATAATTGACCACTCCCCATAGGGGCTTTTCACGGCCAATGAAACACAATTATGACAGAACAGAACATTCAACAATAACTGCTAAGAATCCCAACTGGCCGGAGGCAAACCAGTTGGCTATTTACAAGTACAGCTGAGAAGTTGAATCAGGGACTACCAGCAACAAATTCAACGAGTGGTCAGAGCGGGTCTTGAACCCGGGATCCCGGGATCTCAAGGCAAACGCCCTGACCACTGGGCCGCACAGTTGTAACAGAAGGTACATGTACATCAATTATTAATGTCCAAGATTGGAAAACATGTAGCCCTTCTGCTTTTCCCCTCTAGAGTTGACTTCAGAGGCTGGACATTACTGTGAGTTAATGTAAAGACAGGTTAACATGAAGAAATATAAAATTAATGACAGTGTAAAGTGCTGATTGGACAAGAGGACATGGGACAGCAGCTGTTAGTTTTGAATGGTGAGAATTTAGAACGTGTCAAAGTTTGATATATTGGTATCAGTAGCAGTAGTAGAAGTTGTACCGCACATGTACATGACATGTAGGAGTACGAGTAGGAGAAGTACAGATGTAGCAGCAGTAGTAAGTAGTAGTAGGAGTGGAAATGGTAGTGTTAGTAGTATATTTTGCAGAGGATACGCACTGACTGAGAAAGTTGTTTGCATTAATAAAATGGATGACTGACCATTTAGAAGCAGAATGCTTGACCTATAATATGAAGGTTGATTAAGCAAACTGCACTTATCAACACCACGTTTGCTTCATTTTCATCCAGCGCAAGAAATAAATATATGAATATTTATGTTGGTGGCCCAGCTGCACTGAAACCATAGCACAAGCACTCTACATTTATATTTTTTAAAGCAACTTCCAGTAATTACCCAGGATGACATTACTGAAATCTTGAGAAGCCTTTACACACAATCTTCAGGATCATCTTTGCACCAATCCATAATCTGTGGATAAGAATAATGAAAACAATAAATTTTTAACGAATTTCACACGAGTTCATACTTATTTGTTCTTCAATATCATTAATAATGCAGGAGTATTTTACTACTTTATTGGATGTCAGCAATCAATCAGTCATATGCACAGCCAGTATAGGGAGATCTCTGTGGAAAGCCAGATCAAATGCAGAAACAGCAAGAGGCTACAGGTAGCCTACCTGTACAAGTACACTTTCTTCGAAGGATGTTTAATTAACTGATTTCCTTCAAAGTTCACAATATTTCAGTGTCTTTTTTACAAATGTATGTTACATTATCTTGCTCAATATCCAGTTCAATCCTGTAATCCGAAGTCCAAAGTCCGTGACTCAACCATAGGGTTAAGTGCGATTGTACATGTAGAAAAGTTGTTAACATTTAAAACGTTGTTAATCAGGCATTGATTCCAATAAAAACTAGTAACCGCTTGCTTTACGAGCTCCTACCGTGGTATTTAAAAATCTTTAATACTTTTTCTTAGCAATACCGGGAGAATCTTAGCCTGGTGAGATGTGTTACTGCTACACAAGATACCTGGATATTGCATGCAGCGAAAGCACAAAAACCCATTTCCAGTCACACACTCAATTCTTTAAATAAATATTTACCCCCTAGTCTGTCACGTAACATTTTGTGGTCTAGTGGTCAATGAGCGCCTCTGAATGAGGAGATACCAAGTTCAAATCTTACTTATGGGGTACTTTCTCTGAAAAGTCTCTCTACCATAAGAAGTCCCATGAACAAAAGAAAACGCATTCAAAAAAAGTAATAATATTGTAACGTCCCCAAGAATAACAAAATCAAGAAAAATAATGTAATAATTTATTACAGTAGAGGTAATTTTTCTGACCTCTTTTTAGATATCCTTTGGCATTGATGGAGAAACAAGTCTGAGTCAAAGCCGAGATTTGGGTGTTCAATTGTTTGCACATTTTTCACCTACACAGTTTTCTATACACAAGCATTCTCTTTCACAAATGATGTACTACTTATGAAAATTTTTGTCCTTGAGACGAAGTAAACATTATTAATTTTACCCAGCTGTTGACTATCAAAAGAACTTCCCTAATTTCCAATTCTCTAGAGCTGCATTATTATTATTATTATTATTATTATTATTATTATTGCTACCTTGCAAAGGGGGGAAAAACTTTAAGGACACTTGCCTCCAAATCCAGCCACAGGACCATTTCTGTCAATTCAACAATTTGCCAGATATTCTTTAGGTATAAAACATGAAATGAATATAGACCATACAGGGGACATGGAGGGTGTTACATGTATTCCATATTCACACCTACAGATAAAGTGCCCTGGGCAATTGAAGAGTAAAATCATCTGGCATTAGACAGAGTAAACTCTATAAAAGGTTAATTTTTCTGAAGTAACTATTGATCCCTTCATGTTTTTTTGATGAGTCCAAATACAAAAATAATGCAAATTTTAAAAAACACATCCAGCTTCAAAGGAGAACACATGCAGGTTTGGACAATTCATTTGATTAGATTTTTTGAAACCAGAAGAATGTGAGCATGAAATTCAACAACAAGACTTTTTCTATTTTGAAAACATTGAACCTACAAGTCTGAAGAGGTTGATCAAAATTATAGTTTGACATCTGATCAGCAAAGAAAGACTGAAACAAGGAAGTCTGTTACGCCACAAAATGTAACAAGTAAGGCAAAATGTAACAACTCTTGACGCAAAATGTAACATTAAGATACCCAAATTGTGACAACTTTCGACGCAAAATGTAACAAGTTCTTTAAAGCCAATTGTAACAATCTTTTAAAGCAAAATGTAACCAACTTCTTTAACGCGAAATGTAACAACGCAAAGTGTAACAATTCTTTGGATCAAGTTTTACCAGTAAAGCATAGGCTGCACCTCTATGAGCTGACAGTGTGCGAGTGGCTATTATTGTTGCAGGTAAAAATGATCTGTTCTCAGGTTGAATCCGTTTTTACCTACACTGTAGGATAAATTTGTGATGCCCATTTTACCTACATGTAGGTTGAATTATGGACTCAACCTAGCTTAAACCCCCCTCTAAAAAGGATTGAAGACACTTATACCTTCCCTCCTCAAGCTCTGTCTTACGTAAAACGCAACTGTAAACGCGCCTTCAATTACGACAAATCTCAGACTGGCTCCAGAAATTTCAAGCCTGTATAATTTGGGTCAGCCATATATTTATTAGAAAAAACATATCTTTGCGAAACCAGGCACCAAGCATCTCGTCCCGGTTTTATGTAAACAGCTGCAAAAAATTTATAACGGTACAAGTTTATACAAGTCTGGGTTCGTCCGGGTCTCATGGAAATACCCCCTAGGTTACAGGCGACATAAATTACATTGTTGACTGTCACAAAGTGGGGACCACGGGCACCCCAGGACACCCCATCCTCCCCGGCTACACCCCTGAACTAAACATTTGTTATCAAGGCCACATAACCAAATTATTGTTTGAATTGGCTCTCGTGTGCACATTTTCCCGCGCTGTGTCGGCTATGTGTAATTACTTCGAGTTTTGATTGGTTTACTGGATAGTCTCTGTCCTTTTTGATTGGCCAAAGTAATTACTTTGGTTTTGGTTTTATGACACTCAATTGAAACTTGCTCTACTCATTACACGTACACCAATTGATTACCCCGTTTCACGTTTTCTGATCGAGAACGCCGCAATCCACCTCGTTTCATTTTCCTTTTTGACATCTCGAAAATAACTACATTAATTTTAAACTTTTTGAAAAAGGCCACGGTACATGTGGGAATTTCCCAGGAGATTTGGTGCTCTAACCGGGAGACTGGGAGATTTGATGAAAAACTTGGAGACTCGCGGGAAAACCAGGAGAGTTGGCAGGTATGTGAGTGATTGTAAGATTCATTTTTCTTTTATTCAGAAGGAGCTGCTGGGCTACAGGGGGTGTGTGTTCGATTTTTTTAGGGGGGAGGGGGGAGAGTGCGCAGGTTATTGTGGGGTGGGGTTGGGGGTCCAGATGAAAAAAAATCTCTAGATTTTAGTTCTCTGGAGGTTGGCATCTCTGCATCTAACTCTAGAGTACATGCAGTAGCTTCATGGGTTAAATGTTTTTGATAACTAAAGTAACAATTAACCTACCAGGGCAAATACATGTTGTCTTTGTTGTCTACCATGTAACCAGTTCAGAAATCAGGCAAAAACTTACTCAATTCATAGCTTGTCGAATGCATCCCCAATATCTTGCACAGAAACCAGTCAGACTTTTCAAGAGCAAAAAATCCATTGAACCTATGAAAATGAGTAAATCTAAATTAATTTCCAGTAACACATATAATGCCTGTGATCTAAGATCTTTAGGGACCTTGTATCCAATAATACACTGTATGTACACGCATGGAATATGCAGGTCTTTTTGTAATCAAGTGCCCCATGGCACAGAACCAAAGGGTTTTATCAACATGTACCTGTATAAATTCCTTTGATTCTTGCCACTTTCTAACGTAACTGATGTCTGACGCTCTCTCTCTTTCTCTCTCTCTCTCTGTGAAATCCAAAGTCCAGATAGGTGCAACCTAATATCACAGGAAGCCCTGTCACCGCTGGCTGGGCACAGACTATGAGGTAACAGTCCATAAGCATAAGAGTTCCTTAGACCTCATTTAGAGGAGTGGAGGGGTAAGCAAATAAGAGTTGGCTTTTTCATGCAGAACAAAGAGTAAAGATTGGTCTTTTCTTAAAAATACACTATTTTAAAGTTATGGATGAGTGACCTGGCCTATGAATGGCAGCAAGGATGGCAGTGACCTTTTTTTGATACAAACCCCTATATATTCTTTTTATGCGAATGAATACTAGTTAGGATAAGAAAAAACATGACTTAGAGTACAAATACACTGCAGCAGTTTGTGCCCTAAATATATTTCATAATTGTATCTTGTCAGTGGGTCATCAGGAATGTCATAGGTTTTAATACCCAGTTCTGAGGTAAAAACATTAAATTAATTTTACCATGACCGTGCCCCTTTAAGTTACAGTGTACATCTTGTTGACTAGGGATAATTATAGCCTGCGTAGCTGGCCATATTGTTGGTGAAAGAGGCAAATTAACGAGCGGCAAAGCCACGCAGAGAACAGGCCCATTCTCTATGTGGCCAGCCTACTTCCAGCTATGTTGGCTGGCTACTGGGGACACTACTTGGTTTGCTGACCACCCACCCCACCTTGTATTGAATACCCTTTTCTTGTATTCTTTCTTTGATTTCGTTCGTTTAGTGTACCAAT
>NC_090887.1:3519893-3524893 GCF_036669925.1 Montipora capricornis
AAGAGTCGGCGCCTTCGTTATATCCAGTTGTTTTAGTCAAGCCGACGATAGAAATGGGAATGAAGTTCACTATTACAAAAACCCAGGGCCCAGTTGTTCGAAAGCCGATTAACTCTAATCCCAGATTAAAAATTAACCAAGGAAATTATTTTTCTATTCCCAAATGTTGTTCAAGGCTGAAAATTGGCAAAACTGTACATAAGAAGAAGTCAACCTTGGAAAACAAAAATAAGCAAAAGAAACTTTTACCAAGAAGTTGAAAATATGAAAATAAAGTTTACGCTAATCCTGGATTAAATTAACCAGCTTTCGAAAAACCGGGCCCAGGACATTTTCCAGAACAAAATAGAAGAAATTTGATGGCGCTTCCCTCTTTTGTCTTCGAATCAGATGATCCGAAAGTGAGACAATTTTCTCCTCGTAAGCGACAATTTGCGATCCTAAGCTAGGAAATTGCAAAATCGCGACAAAAAACAACAGAGGGACTGACTGGACAACTTATACTCTACTTTAAGAGAATCTGGTAGGTGGGTACCTGCAGTGTTCCGAAGCAACCGCTTTTACGTTCCAACTTTCGTTCTCTCGAGCTTTTTTCCACACCATAGAAGCTGACAGTTACTTCTATGAGCGAAAGTGATGGAGACGTTACCACATATCTGCTGAAGTCGTATCTACGGCGGCCATTTGTAATTTGTGAATCGTTAACTTTCAATCTCAGTGTCTTAAGTGATTGACTTTTCATTGCTTCCTCCAAAAGATCATATAAAATGTCTTCATCTGGTTTGCCGCACAAGTTGAGGGTCAAATTAAACGTAGTTAAAGACTTAAATTGACAAAAAAATCCGTCGAAGAAACTAAGAGGACGTATATTGCCGTAGTTATTAATTGTCAGAGAGAAATTATTTAGTGAGTTGTTTTCCCAGCTCTTGTCAACTCCCCAGTAAAGCGTTAATTCGCCAAAGTTGTTAATTGTCAAAGTGAGACTCTTCAGAGATTTCTTACGTGCCAATTCTTCGCCTGTACTGCCTGGACCGCCTGTCCACGAATCCCATACAATTGAGTCGCTGTTAACTGTTAGAAAGAGATTCTCCACTGATGTGCCACGTACCCAATCAATGCCCAGTTCATTTGCAACTTGGTAAGCGTTGTTTTCAATTACCACAGTGAGATTCTTCAGTGATGTGTTGCGTTCCAAACCACTGCCGAGGCTTTCTCTCCATTTACCGCTCTTCTTCTTGTAGTAGTGAATTGCTAGGGTAAGATTCTTCAGTGATGTGTTGCGTGCCAAACCATCTCCCAGGGGAAGTGCCCATGAATAGCTCATGTCGACGTCGTCGTCGTCGTCGAATGTCAAACGGAGATCATTCAGTGCGGTGTTGCTTGCCAAGACGTGATCAAGACCATCTTCTGGTTCACGACTGAAGTTGGAATTGCTTGCTACTCCAGCGTGCACGCCGTTGCCCAAATCACTGTTTTTAAGAATTTCCTTTCCCGGCAAAACATTACACTCTTCAGTGTCGTCGTCGCTCTCAATACTGATTCTAGCGCTGAGATAATGTTTCCTGGTATTTTTGGCTTCCTTGAAGAGCGCAATGAGAGAATCAAGGTTGTCAATAGAAACAAATTCGTTGTCACGCGATTCTTCTGGAGGAGCAGGAACGTCACAAACATTAAGGGTAACTGTTGGATTCTTGTCTAATTTAAGTTCTTTGAAAAGAGTTCTCCCCTCTTTGGTTAACTCTTCCCAAGTGTTGATAGTTAAGGAGCACAGTGTATTTCGTTCGTCAGCCCATCTTGCTGTAAAGTTAAGAATGTCATCGGTTAACTTTCCGTGGATGTCTAATGTCAGGTGAGACACATGCTTGCGCGATAAGCCTTTAAATAAAGCTTCTGCATCATTACCACCCAACTCTCCCCAGACATTTAGAGTAACATTTTGTCGTACACGTGAGCCACCCATAATCCCGAAAGGACGAAAATGTGCCACCTGACTGGCTGTCACTTTGCTGAAGGCATTAGGGTGGATTTCAATTAAAGCGGGTGTTTTCTGGCCGAATCGTGAATGCAGATTGTTCTCAACAGCCTGCCAATTATCAGGAACCTCTCCAAGAAGAGAAACAATCAACTTAGTACGGGAATTATTTCCTACGATACCTTGCTCTATTAACTTAGCACCATGAAGACTCAGCTTTCCACTGACACACAAATCAACTTCCTTAACTGCAATTTCACCTGCAAGGCCTCTTGCTAGGACCACAGCAAGCGAGTCTTTCATATCTCCGTAGATATATAAAGAGAGAGAGGACAAAAATTTGTTAAATAAGAGATTCTCTAAAGCTTGTAAAGCAGTTCGACTTAATGAACCATGAATTCTGACACCGACAGTCGACAGTGGTGTATCCGCACATAATCCAGCGTCAAGAGCCTTGGCCCAGCCATCGTCACTCTCATCGAACAAAGCAAATGTCAATTTCTCTAAGGTTTTGTTTGTTCTTAGGTATTCAGCAACAATTTCCCACTCAACTGCATTTGGTAGCGTCAATTCGGACAAAGATGTGAAATTGGAAATTTCTTTAAAAAACAGAGGTTCCCCGAAAATGTACTTCTCTGCAAGGAAGTAAAGAGATGTTACATTTGGAATAGACGCAAGCTCCCTAAAAGCGGTAAAATTCCAAGACGCCATTGTTTTAAGGTGAACTTCAGCTGGTTTAGAAACCTCGGGAATTCCTGTGCAGGTACTTAGAAGTCTAACTAAGTTGCGATCAACATAATCGCCGACTTCACTGGGATCTAAAAATAACTGTAGGACCCGTGGAAAAGGTAAGAATGAAAACAGAGTGTAAGCCATTTGTTCAGGGTTCCCACTTTCACTAAAGCTCTCAAGAAAGAATTGCGTTTCTTCTTCACTGCATTGGAGCCAGTCCCAGTAACTCTTTAGCTCCTCACCAATTTGGGTGAATAGAGTACTTGCGTCCTCAAGCAGTATCCCACACACAAATAAAAACACTTGCCGAAATTTGAAGACCAACTGCTTAAAGCTTAAGCGCTTAAATACTTTAAACTGGTTTCTTCGCAACTTATCCGCAATATAGAACGCAGCCATGTACTCTTGGAACGACTTGTGAAGAAAGAAGTATTCATGATTTGGTTTCAATCTCTTCAAACTTTCTTCTTTGAATACAAGGCCGAGATAACGAACTACTAATTTGTCATCACTTCTTTCAAACTTTGTTAATTCATCTTCCCGAAAACTATGACGATCATTCAGCAAGCATTCCCAAGCCAGCTTTCCAAGAACAAGGATATTTGCTTCAAATTGCTTTTCCAAATCGCTGTCCTCTTCACAAGCTTTCACACTGTTCTTCTCGCAATATCTTCTCAACAGACATCGGACAATGATTTGATAGAGATCAGTACGGGAAGACGGCAGTTTTCCTTCATGATCTTCATAAACAACGCAAAGGAGAAGTAAATTTAGAGGATTTTTTTGCAGGGCATGCAACAAAGTGTTTTCTTTTGTTTCCTCAATGAGCCTCTCTCCCTTGGATGGATCAATATTCTTAAAATGCTTCCTGATGTACTCAAAAGAATCTTCTTCAGTGAATCCTTCAATCTGAACACAAATATCAAATGCAAATTGTTTCCTGGCTTCAATTCCTTTTTCTTGTCGAGTTGTGGTTAACACATAGGAAAACGGTAAAATACTTCGTTTGAGAAGTTTGCTCACATGATGCTGTGATTTCTCAGGGAGCTCGTCCAATCCGTCCAAAATGATAAGAATTCTTTCCTGGTTAACAAGGTCCGTGATAAAGTTCAGAAGACCTTCCTTGGTCTTTACCGCGATGTCGTCGGGTAGGAGCTGTTCACTAATGGCTTCCATTATGTCTCCGTCCAAGTCTCTGCATTTGAGCAACAACACAAGTTCGAAGATAGGGAAGGTAGAAGGCATTGATTCATTCGCCCAGTCATAAGCAAGTTTAAGACAGAGTGTGGTTTTGCCGATTCCCGGACTTCCCTCTGCTAGGGCCATGGAACCATCGCCTTCACAACTGAAAATGTTACCCAAATCTATTTCCAAGCTTGCAGGGTGAACAATCCTTTTCGGTCTTGAGACAATTTTTAGTCTAGTGTAGACTTCATCCAGATGTAACTTCATGGCTTTGCTCCAAAGAAGCGGACTGAACTCAGCTCGCCTTTTATACACTTGTCTAAGCAATCTCCTGACGACCACGGTGTCAGCAATGGCGGCTGGAAATAACGCATAACAGGAGCCCATCAGATGGGCACCTGCAAAAAAGTAGTACAGAATTAAAACATTGTTTTGTTGGAGGTTCATAAATGGAACCTCAAGACAAATTTCAATATAAACCGTCACTAAAACATATGCCAACATTAAACTAGACTGCAAGCAGTCCCTTCTTAGTCAGTCGATTCGCCAGCTTTAGTCACGCAAAAACGAGCTCTGTAACTATCCACACCGTTTTTGTTTCTGAAATGTGAACACACAATTTCCAATCCACGTGACTTGTGGTAATTGCAAAATCATTACAGTAACGGGAAATAATATTTTTAGACAACGTTCTGGTAGCCGTCGTCGTCGTCTTGCTTAAGTAAGGCTGGTTTTCAGTAGGGAAGGACTCCTAAGAGCGCTTATGACCTAGTAAAAATCAAATATCGCAGTCGTAAGCGGGAGTCATAAGCCCGACGGAATCGGAGTGAAAACTAGATTGTCTGAGTCGGAAGCAGAAGCCAAACAACCCACCAATCACAATGCTTTTCCGCTTCTGCTTCCGACTCCGAAAGTGCAGTTTTCACTGGATCGTAAGCGACGGAGTCATAAGCGGAATCGGTATTCTGCTTCCCACTCCGACAATTTCATTTTCACTAGATCGTATCGCTCTGCCCTTATGATTACGACTCTGACTCCGTCACTAGTGAAAACCGGCCTTTAAGCTCCCTAATGTTTTAGTGGAGAGAAACCCCTTTTTGTAAGGTGGATT